>NW_026930120.1:0-10970 GCF_032062105.1 Saccostrea cuccullata
GCACCCACCTATGATAGTTAGGTTAGAGTTGATACTAATTGTTCGACTGATAATATATATATATATATATATCAAGGTAAGAGAAGGTCAAGTTCAAAAATGTTGATGCAATTAAATCAATATGTATTACATATGAAGTTCAACACTAATTTAGGTAAAGTGTGGTCAAAGGTCTATTATAACATGTAAAAGGTTGAAAAATCAAAAACTTTATTTTTTTGGATTTAAACCTTTCAAAGGTAATTCACGAAAGTTTCCTGACGACAAGGCAGATAGAGGGATAGTTGGAGGGACGGATGGAAGAGATGGAGAATTGAGACCTTATGCCCGGGTAGTTATCAAAATAAAATATAATACTGTGGTTTCATCAATATTCGTTGAGCACCAATTTTCGTGGATTCCGTTGTTGAGCCTATCCACGAATTCAAATGTTCATTGAATTACCGAAATATGACATATATTTGTATAGGCAATGCTTTTGCCCACGAAATTACGTATTCTCGAAAATGTCTGTTTTACAAATTCACGAAAATTAATGCCGACGAAAATTAATGAAACCACAGTATACATATTTAAATGCAAAACAAGTATCGGAAGTTATGGTGCTAAAAAAAATAGGTCAATGGTAAACACAATTTTTTTTTACTCCAAAAACGCATAAAATAAGAACAAGAAGTGATAATAATATTGTTATCTAGTATTAGATACAGTCTAGTATTATATTAAAAAGTAATCTGAAAATGATAAAATTCGGAAAGTAAGTCACCATTACAGACTTTTCCTCATTTCCACATTTTTTTGAAAACCAAATCACATAAGCATGAATGGGAAGGGGTTTTTAAAGTTAAACGAAATATTCCATCTAAAAAATTTCAAGGTTAACATTGTCTTCTAAAGAAGGTCATACTATGACCTTATTTGCTTATTGCATAGAATGCCTTACCTGTGAGAGAACAGTCCAAATCATTTTGAAAACATCATTGATCAAAGCACTACTTCCAGAATAATGGGAGTACTTGTTTCTTTAAAAGCGAATCCTCTCTATGTCGTCACTCTCCGTAATGTGCTCCACTCTAGGTTCTTTTCCCCATCCATTCCCGGGAAGAGCGATGTGAGAGTAATTCCTCAACAATTTATACATAATGGTTATGTCCATAGATGAAGATGATACAACAGTTTTTGATCCGCCTTAAAGTAAAAATCATTCATTTGGCTACGCAAAACTAAAAATTATCAAATCCATTAAATGCAGTTTAAATAAGACTTGAAACATATTAAATATGATAAAAAGAAGCCCCTTTACTATATATATTCATATCGGAAAAACGCCGTTCCTCAGACAGAAAACTCGGGTTTTAATGGTAACCATGCTCTTTCTGAGGAATGATATCTAACCATCCTATTACCGAGATTTGGTATTTCTTACAAATTTGGTGTTCTTGTTATCAGAAATTACTTGCATGGTAAGAAATATGAGACTCAGGAAAAAAATATATCAGCGTCTAAAAACAGAATGCTTCAGAGTATGTCGCGCTAGATAGAACGGTGGCAATTATGCATTTAAGTCAGAAATGAATATTTTAAAACAACAATGAACACTGAAACCTAATTTTATTTGTTTTATGGATGTTATTCAATTTGTTTGCAAAATTTTTCATAACTTCTCATATTTTCAAAATGAGAATATTTTTTTTTACTTTGTACAATCTAAATTGAGTCAGTTTTGAAGTAAGGAGCACATACCAGCGATTTTTTTCCACCCATTGGGAAAGGTTCTGGTACTGGTTCAATTTAGAAAAATAACATCAAAGAAAAACAATGAGAATTTTCTCTCAATTAATAAAATAAGACGTATTCTGCACTTATTTCAACTTATTTACCTATTACTACGTGTTTTAAAGTTTTAAAGAATCAGCAACAAATACTTATTGCTTTTTTTTTTATCAATGTTCCATTTTTTCATATTGCCATAATTTCAATTTGTCAAAACGTATGACTACATTGTACGCTGTTTACACCACAAAAAATTCATGTATTTTCACTATATAATCTAAGTCCCGCCAAATAACGACTTTCTCTACTTTCGATTTGAGCGGAAAGAACAATTAGTCAACTTCTACGTTGTTTCATTTAAAAAGAATTTGATTAAAACCTGCTTAAAACCTAGAGAGGAAAATTTTCAAAGAATTTCACTATAATATCAATAGAGCCCCGCCCTAACGCCAGAAACCCGAACCTGGGGCCATAAAATTCACAATTTTGGAAGAGGCATTCTTGTTCATCATTACTATATACTTAGTAAGTTTATTAGATACCTAGGAGCAGAGAAAAAAATCAAATAATCCATGTATTTTCACTATAAAATCAATAGATGCCCCGCCCTATCACCAGAACCTCTGACCCTGGGGCCATAAAATTCACAATGTTGGTAGAGGCGCTCTTGCTCATCATATCTATGCACTTAGTTAGTTTATTTAGTACCTAGGAACAGAGAAGAAGATTTTCAAAGAATTCATGTATTTTCACTATATAACTTAGGGGCCCCACCCTAACACCAGAACCCCTGACCCTGGGGCCATAAATTCACAATTTTGGTAGAGGCACTATTGCTCATCATAACTATGCACTTACTTTATTCAATACCCAGGAGCAGAGAAGAAGATTTTCAAAGAAATAATGCATTTTCACTATATACTTATTTAGCCCCGCCCTAGCACTAGAACCCTTGACCCCAGAGCCATGAATTTCACAATTTTGGTAGAGAACTCAATGCTGATTACAATCATGCCAACAGTTTGACTGCTTGATGTCCAGGAGTAAAGAAGAAGATTTTCAAAGATTGCACTAATTTTAGTGGTTTTGGTCCCACCCCTCAGGCCCCAGGGGGGCAGGGATCATGAAATTCACAATTTTTATTCCCCGTCACCCATAGATGCTGTAGCCAAATTTGGTTGAAATGGGTTCAGTGGTTGCAGAGAAAAGCTGAAAATGTACAAATGTTAACGCACGACGACGGACGAAAACAGATGGCAATAGGTCACCTGAGTTTACTAAAAATGCAATAAAAATAAAGAAAATTTTGATAGGAAATTTAGAAATTCTAAGTTAAAATTTTGGGGATAGAGTTTTAGTTAGAAAAGTAGGTTTAAAAGAAAAGCATAAACTTGCAGACAATTCGGATGAATATGTATACATTATTTTAGGTATTCCAAATGAAGAAATTCCACTTTATGTTGTTAGGCATGAGGACGGGAAAAGGGTCTACCCGTACCCTCCACAGACATTTTCTTTTGCCTTTTATTGTATGCCTACTAATGTTATTTCTTCTCCAGTTTCCAAACAGGTCAAAAAGAATCAAAGTCATCAGACCACACCCACCATTCCTTCAGATGATTCATCTCAACGTTCATCAGACGAGAGCGATAGCGGTGTACCGGTATACATCATACCACAGCGTCGTCATCGACAAAGTCCTCAATCCTCTCCTCGACAGTCAACTATGAATCATTTCGTCTCTTCCACAGTCATCAAACCATTCTTCTTTACATGAATCTACTATACCATCTTCTTTTCCAAAGATCTTCAATTTCAGTGAATTCGCCCAGTATTAGTACTCCACCTCCAAGAAGATCAACTAGAGTCAGTAAACCCCCAGAGATATGGGGAGTGGCAGTATGTACAGGATGTCAGCCAGAAATGTTTTTACTTAGAGACACTGATGTAACATCATCAGAGATGTGATTAGTCAATGACACTTGTGTAGTTTGTCCGTTTGTTTCTAGTTATAGATAATTTCATGAAGTTATACTTCTAATCATTTTATTTTACTTTGTGTATAATTACAGGTATGTGCATATATTATATGACAACGATGAAGTTTGTTCTTCATCAGTATTACCACTGGTGTATGATAGCTGAAGTATATATATTTTTATGACCATTTGACCCATGCCCTGGTACACTTGGCTAGGTTATAAGGTAATGTCAGGAGCATTTTCTACTGGCAGGGGGAATATGTAGCCAGGTGTTGGATGTTGGATCCACCTATTTGTGGTTTTGCTTTAGTGTCTTCATTGTTTGTCTGTCTTTATTGTCATTCTTTGTTGGTGTCACGTGATTTAGGTATGATAGAGAGAAAGAGATGTATGAGAGAGAGAGAGAGTTGTATTCATTCAGTAACAAAACCAGTTTTAACACGTGTCCGCCCATACCCATATATGCACACCGTCAAGGTAGCAGCACGAATTATTTTGAATGTATAGCATATAGGGTGATGTAGACTGGTAAGCTTTTACATGTATATATATTCATAATTTCCAGTTATATATTTATTGAAGTAATTTAAATGTAGAGTTGATGTAAAGTACGGATATTTATTGTTAGTGAATTGTGTGTAAAGTATGAATGTTTAGTATTTTGTATGAATGTTGTAGGTTTATTATCCATATATAAAATATCAAAAACCCAAGACTACTATTCTGATCTCTACTGACGGGTTACAAGTTTGTTCTAAAAAATATTTTGAGCAAAAAACTTTAAAACCCGTGTTTTATTTATTGTTTCATGGGTTTGTCTAAATGCTGTTATCTGATTGGTCAGAAGGACTAGCACCTTGTTTATTCTGTGTATTTATAGCAGTTCACGCTCTTGACTTCCTTATTTGGAAATCGTCCAGACCTGCTTAGCAGATCTGCTAATTGTCTATATTGGCCAATAATATGTCAAAAATTACTACGATTGAATGGCGTTGTTCCTTTGAACAGCTAACAAAGGAGTAACTTCAACTCTAATTCTTCAATTCATCATACACAGCTTCAAGAAAGTGGGATCGGAAATGATTGATTTCTACATAACTGCACTTACTTTTTTCTATTCCACTTCATGCGCGCATTCTATACGAGTTTACCAAAACTTATGTGATAAATCAAATTTAAAATTAAATTAAATAAAATTCAGTTAAATAAAATTAAATTCAATTTGAATTGCGTTCAAGGTGCTGAAATATTAAATTTTATCACACAGAAATACACATCTAGTTATTTTAACTGTTTGAAGTTAATGACTTTGATACAGCATGTAGACACTTTTGAAATATTTCTATAATTGGTAAAAATATGGTAACATAATTAAATATTTAACTTTTTGTAAAATAAAAGGTAGGTGGGTTAGTATTGAGATAATTATACTTTTTAAAGTTTCCCTACGTGAGAAACATGGGGAAACTCACATTGGTGGCTTCCATGTCGGGAATCTGTATGGAAACCACTGAGGCATGTTTACATGGTTTCCTATCTTGGGAAACTTTCGGGAAACCACAGGTTGGTTGTTTCCATATCGGGAATCTACATGGAAACCACCGGGGCATGTTTCCATCGTTTCCTATCTTGGGAAACTTACGGGAAACCACAGGTTGATTGTTTCCGTGTCGGGAATCTATGTGGAAACCACAGGGGCATGTTTCAATGGTTTCCTATCTTGGGAAACTTACGGGAAACCACAGGTTATTGTTTCCATGTCGGGAATCTATGTGGAAACCACCCAGGTAGCACAAAACATTTTCAAAACATTTTATTGGTGTTGTAAAAAGGTTTTTTCGAAACATTTCAGACTAAACATTTTAAAAATGTGTTTAAAACATTTCCTCTTCTCATTATAACATTTTAAAAACATTTTTAAAATGTTTTCAAAAAGCTTATGCTTAAATCCTTTTGGAACATTTTTCTAAAATATTTTTGAAAACGTTTTAAAAATGTTTCAAAAGGTATGTTTAGCTTTCAAATATCAAAGATTTTTATATTACGTTTTAAAAACGTTCTAATGAAACATTTTCCCTTTTTCCCTAAATCTGAAACATTGCATAAATCGTTTCTGAAACATTTGGAAGGAATATTGTCAAATGTTTTTGAAACATTCTTAATTCATTTAAGGGTATTTATAGCTTCCAAATGTTTAAGATGTTATAAAACGTTTTAAAAACGTTCTTAAAACATGAAATGAAACATTCTTTTTCTGTAAATCGGAAACATTGCATATACGTTTCTGAAACATTTGTAAGGAACATTTTAAAAATATTTTTAAAACATTCTTAATATCGATGTTAGTTAAAAACATTCAATTTCGGATATTTTTCGGCTTAGGCAGTGAAAATGTTTATATAAAACATTAACTAAAATAATTATTTTGACTACAATTGAAACATTTTAATTATAGTTTTTGTAACATTTTTTGGAAAAATATGTAAAATGTTTCTGAAACATTTATGTAATATCGGCACAATAATTAATGCATTTAGTAACTTTAAGAGTATGTTGTGAGAATGATTTTAGAACTTTTTAATTTAATGTGTTTTTTCTTTTTTTAAAGACTTCATTTTTCATTGCTGCTGTTATTTTCAAAATGTTCTTCAAAATTGCGATTTTCCCAAAATTTAGTTTATGAAGAAGAAAAAGAATATATAGAAAGAATAGTGTTAAAATGAGGAATTGTAGTACTTTTTTAATTGAAAGATTTTTCCAATATTTAATAATGATTTCTAGTTTTGGCTTACTCGGTTGATTAAACAGACATAATTTATATAAAGTCCTTTGATTAAACAAATCAAAAAATCAATAAATGAAAGGATAGGCAAACAAAAAAATTTAAAATTATATAAATAAATGTATAAAATCATAAGCATTAAATAAAACTCTTAATGTCTTTTTAAATAAAAAATGTTCTTCATCAAATCTGTGATCCACTCCCAGAATTTTACTCTGAGGCATATTGGCACACTGGTCAGTTTCAGTGTCATGATAACCTATTATGCAATTCTCCTGCTGGGCAGCGCGTTACAGAGTATAGTGGTTTGCTGCTTATCTAGGCCAAACTTTGAATTCTGGTAAACAAGATGTGCGCCTTACTCCGTGCCGATTTGAATGAGAAGACTTTGCACCATATGAGTCATTATCAAAAACCGCAGAAAAAAATATTGGAAAAATCAGCAAATTTCTTGCATTTAGAATTAAATTTTTTAAATCGTTACCATAAAACACATATCTGAAGAACACAAAAACATAAACTCCCACCTGGAAATTATTTGATTTCAGAGTAAGAAGAAATCAAAATACTGGTTCACCTAAAATTTTGTCCTTCCTGTTACAGACACATTCATGCAAGTTTTACTATTAAGAGGTGGAAAAATAATTATAAAATTAGTTCAGCCTAGTTTGTGAAAGCATGACAAATAAAGAATCAGTTATATTTTTTCAATGAAACAGGAGCAAAATAATTTTTACAATGATTTTAGAGACAATTTTCAAATCTGAACATCATTTTGGTCAATATTTTCACCATTTTAAAGTCGTAAAAGTTAGTATAAAAAACCGCATTCACACATTTGATAAGAAATGGCATTTTATGCATGCTTGTAGATAATCTTGTTACAATCACATATAAACCACATATTTTCATAATTAAAGTGCATGTAACAGGAAAGACAGGCCCGTAACAGGAAAGACAGTACTTTGCAATAGACATGTCTCCTCTGTAACAGAATCCTAAATTCTAGTTTAGAAATGATTGGAAAGTAAATATTGAATCAGTTTCAGCCTGAAATCTGTTAATATATTATAAAGATATAGATTAACTATAACAATCCCAGAAAAATATGACCTGGAAAGGTTTTTTGGTCTCTAGTTAAAAAGTGTAACAGGAAAAAACAGAACATGCAACAGGAGAGAAATTTCTGTGTATCTACATCAAATTCTTCATTTTGTTAAACACATAATTTAATTAGTCCTGAAAATTTACACTGGTGTTCCCAAATAATGATAAAACTTTATGTTAAAGTTAAGATAGGTAAAAATAGAGTACAAAAATAATGAATATGTATGACTGTTACAGGAGAGACTTTTCCAAAATACACAGAATTGTAATAGTACAAAACAATGTTACATGTTAATTAGATATAACTTAGAATAATTTGCTGAATTACATGTAAAATGTAAACCAAAATAGGATTTGCATTAAGAAAATTGCTTGCCTATGCAAATGGCAATTTTCAACAAAACAAAACAAAAACAAACAAACAAAAATTAAAAAAAAAAAAAAAGAAAAAAACCCACTCATGTTTACTATAGCTTATTTGAACCAAATGCTCAGGTGAGCTTTTCTTATTGAGATTTGTGTTTTGTTTGTTGGTGTTTTCTTAAACTTCTCACATTTTTTTTATCTTGGTCATTTTAACTACTGAGCATATTTAGCACAGAATATCTTATGAAAAGGAAATTTAAATTGTTCAAATCATGACCCTCAGGAATTGGGCCTGAATTCCAACCTAAACAGGGCGGTAACAAATCCCTTAAGCTGAGTGAAACTTTTGTTTAGAGATGGAAGATTATATACTGCCTATAGCTAAGTAATATAATTTATTGTGTCCTTCCTGTTACACTGAATTAATAAATAAACAATCATATATTGAATTTATATTATGGGTAAAAGGGCTAAACATGACTTTTAAAATGATTTTTTTTCCATCAAAAACTATTCAACAATTATACTGTGCTTATAAGTAAAGAGTTCTCAAAAATTGTTTATTTTATATCAATACCCGTCTTTCCTGTTACAGAATTGTATTTAGAAGTCCTTTAATATCAAAAATTATCTCTTCATAGTTGAAAAAAGAATAAAAAATAGAATGATTACTACAAAATGATAAAATGAAAATAATATCAAATCTGACAAATTAATAAAAGTCCAATTTTTTTCTGATTTAAGCAAAATTTGTCCGTACTGTTACAATATGCTACTCTTTCCTGTTACAAAATCACTTTTTATGTTTCAACTAACAATTAGAAACAATGAATCCTTACTCAAGGTGTATTTGTGTTACTTACTTCAATTTTAATAAAAATCATGCAATAGATTTCTTGGTTAATGATGAGATAGGTCGAAAATCCACATTTTATGTAATGTTAGTCTTTACTGTTACAAAAATTGTCTTTACTGTTACAAATTAACAAGTAACAGGATGGACATATAACAGGGTAGACAATTGCTCTATATTTGGTCATTTATTTTCCTTTTGATTACCATACAAGCTGATGATGCAGTAGGTTTGAAACAAAATGTTTCAGTTATTTTGTAAAAGAAGTTAAAATTGTTTCACTCCATTGTTAATGCTTTATTTCAATGTAACAGTACGGACGTCATTTTTTTCTACTGTGTAAATCATAGTTATATTTTGGACATTTTATTCAAACTTATCAAATTTAAATAAATTACATTAACAACCTAGTATCATGCAAATGTAACTAAGTCTAATGGTAAGTAGGGAACCCAGAAAAGTTCATTCTAAATATTTCCATTTTCTGGATTTTCATTGGCGTAACAGGAGAGACAAAAACTCGTGGGACACACATTTTAGTCTTTATATTTACAAGATGAGCTTATTAAAGACAATTTTAGTGTTTTTATGGCATTTATAATGATTAGTTTAAGGCATACAAGGAAGAAAATGAAAAAAAAATGAACAACATTTGGCCATAAACACTTGTTAATTCAATGGAAAGGAGTGTAGGACATCGCAAAATGTGCTTATTTGAGCTATTATCAACATGATCAATGCGTTTTTTCTTTAAATATATCAGACAGCTATAAAATTAATATTCTGCCAACTACAGAATAATGTATTCTAAATAGTGATGTGAAAATTTATATAATTTTTACTTCATATACTTTTTTATCGGCTTGTGACCAAAATATTTGGGGAATTTTGATAATGACTCATAAACCACAATAATAACCTCGGGATTTATTAACTTTGAATGATAAGAATTATTCCTTTATCATAGACTTTAAAAGATCATTTAAAAATGGCTTTTATACTACCAGTGCATGATCAATAACTTTTTACAAATGTATGTAGCAATGACAAAGCGTTAAGGTTATATGTACATGTATTTGATTTCAATATTTCATTCTTAAGGCAACGCAATTATATCCTTGATTCAAGTATTCGTTGTCTTTGTGAAATGTTAATCATCAAACAATATGTTGATTTAAAAATGAAATTTCTTTACAGCATGGTGTTGGTTGCATCATCCGTATTTTCAAATTCCCACATTCAAAAGACCCGCGGCCTTTGGTGAAGGCAAAGGTGTACGTAAATACTATTACTCTTCAATAATATTGTCACAGTAATTATTGTTCTGCTTTTTTCAATGCAAATGAGGAAAGAAATTAAATTTGATATAATTATTTAAAATATTTTTTGTATATTTTCATTGATCATCTTATGATCTTAACGTAGGTCGCGGGTTTGCTGACGTCATTAAAACTGGGTACGCAATTTATATGATTTTGGCGATTTCTTGTGCACATCTGATTATGACGTCATGGTGAGAAAGGGAAAAATTCAGTACATTATCTAGCTATAACTTTTGTTGAAATTGGTAGTTTAGTGTAACAGTATACATAGAACATAATGAAGTTATAAGAAATAATGAAGGCTCATTTTGATTCGAATGACCATCACTGAAAGTGTTAGAAAGCGTTTCATTATGTGTTATCAATTGCATCTTCTCGGGTCTATTCTGAGAGCACATATACTTGTTTCGGAAATAAATTTTTACCCTTGTATCATATATGATTTATAAATATTAAATACATGTATTGAATGTGTATAATTATAAAACAGATTATCTAACTCCGAATTTCACTCGATACCCCCTCCTCAGAAACGCACTCATTTTAGTGCTTACTTTCAGTGGAAATGCACTATAACAAACTGTATATTACCATTGTCTTCTACGATGAATTATTAACACAAACATATATGGCATCATTGGCATGCATGTCTTTGTTTTCATTTATCTCCGTACACAGCGTCAAAACTCTGCTCACCGATGGAAAGTCGAATTCAATTTTGAAATGGTATGTTTCTAATTCGGACAAATCTATATAAAGGTTGATCACAAATTAAAAACTGCTAC
>NW_026930121.1:0-10853 GCF_032062105.1 Saccostrea cuccullata
CAACCTCGTCGTCAAAATTTGTTAAGAGATTGTTGAAAAACGTCATTATGAACGTGCACTATTTAAAAAGAATGAATAAGTTTATTCACAAATTAAGCTGGTGGAAATTTCTCATGCATGATATTTTTGCATTTCCCAACATAGGTGCCTGGTTACAGGAAGGTGTTTTTTGGCACTTTTATTATGTGTATTAATGGTACTCTCTCCCTCATTTAAAAAAAAATAAAAATTGCCGAAATTAGCAAGTCTTAAAAAAATCATTTGACTGTTAAAAAAAGATGACGGAGCAACACTCGCCATCTTAAATCATATGGGGTGTATCGATCTGTTCTCGCTAGATTTTAACCCATATTTTTTTTTCCTACCGGTGTCGTTCGTTATCTAGCTTAAAAATGATTGATTTACACCTTTCAAAGTCTCCTTTTGACTTCCCTAAAAAATTTGCAAAACACAATACGTCCACTAAACCAAGTACAGACATCGAAAGCAACGGAATAGAAATTTCGACTATGTAAAATGTGACTCCTGGAAATTCTACAGAGCTCAGAAATCGCGCCAAACTCGTTTTCTTTCGATTTGCCGTGTAATTATAAGTCTACGGTATAAAAATCACACAACCCGTTGGTTAAATCTTTCCCTACAAACCATAGGAGATCCTAAATATATATAAATCTATTGTTTTTAATTCGTAGTGATATCTTTCTTCTTTTGTCCGCTGTCGCCCGCTTGGCGCAGTGGTTAGAGCGTCTGCTCTAGAGTGCGAAGTAATAGTCAATCCTAACGTCGCAGGTTCGAATCCCACTGTGGGACGTGGAGACCAGCACCAATTGCGACATGGGCCCTCGGTTAATACGGTCTTGAAGGATAAGTTAAACCGAGGTCCTGTGTCGAAGTAGGCGCTGGCACGAAAATGACCCCTCCCTGCTCAATGGCCCTAGTGCCAGCATAGGACAAAATTTGCAGCTCTCCACCGGCAAGTGGTACTTCCTATGGGGGAAAAATTCTCAGGAGGGACGTTAAACTAATAATAAAATTCTTTTTCCGCTTTCTCGCTCTCAAAAAATTTCAAAAATTCACCTTTTGTCAGAAGAAAAAGAAATCGGTCGTAGCTCGCCAGTCGTAAGTGCTCAGTTAATGATATGTTTTGTGAAACGCTCGTTTATGGCAACTCCAGCAATTGGAAATATTTTCGTAGGGTTTGATTTTTAGTGAAACGGGAAATGCGCCGAGGAAAATATTTGGGGGGGTAAATCTTGCTAACTCGCTAAATGATATGCTTCAACTGTTTTATTATACTGATACAAATATTAATTGTAAAGATCACCTTTAAAAAAATTATTTACAGATTAATAAAAACATTATTGTCAAAACTAAGTAAATTCACGGTTTTTTTTTCAAAAAACTAAATATTATTTATACATGTAACCACAAATTAGCATGATTAGCTTTTGACGGTAGGATTAGCTGAAAAAATACTTTACGTATGAGGATAAGCCGATGGAAAATTTTCGGATCTTATCACTTAATTTTATAAGGGGTTTTTTTAATGATAGGTAGTTGGCTCGTAAAATCGGTTTTTGACGCTATGATAACTTGAAGTCTTAAAGAAGGGGTAAATAAATGTTTTAAGATACACGTAATAAATACAAGTATATGTATGTTCTGGAATTTAAAACATAGAACTTTGAGAATCCCCCCTTCTTTTTAAATTTTTTTTTTTTGCATAAATCCTTCGTATCAGTCATATCTTGTATTGTTTAAAAAAAAACAGGAAAATTTGTTAATTTTTGGTTTTTTGAATTGTCCCTTTGGAAACAAAACTGTAGAATTTTGTGTTTCATATACATAATGTACAATGTATTTTCTCAACATATATTATAGTTTGAAATATGTCTTTTGTCGTTTTTATATTATTTTCGGAAAAGTCCCCCAAAATAAAACTTTATAACCCTATAGTAAATGTACCGTATATTGAGAAAGCCAATTATAAATACATTGGTGTTTTTCCCCCCAAATTTACACGTACACTTGAAATAAAGAAGTATGTATAATAATAAAAAAAAAAAGATGAACAAACTATTTTGTATGAAATGCATGAATCATTTCTGTTTTTTAGGGATAAAAACGCAATGCAAAGTAAAGCCAATAAGGAAATATTTAAAAGAAAAAAAAAAAAACTCATATTACTTGGAAGTTAAATAAGATATATTTTTGAAAAATTTAAATCATATATAGTTTTTATCCTTTTTCGACCGTTTTATTTTCGACTTATTTTTCCCAATCTGCTTCCCCTGCAGATTCCGCGCGGTAACATTTTTTCGGTTGCTACACTTGGAAAAATACCTTTGAAGCACAATTGTACTAAAAATACCCAAAACAATTAATTCAATGGAATTCCCTCGATGGTTTTAGTCCCATGTCAGAAATTCTAGTTTTTTTATAATGCACATTTTATCTGTTGATTAATCAAAGCCGTAATCGGTTAATAACAAAGATTTTTTGATGACATTTTTGAAAGAAAATTAAATCTTGTCAAAGAGACGCATGAATAATTAAATAAATTGGTGGATTAAACAATTTTTATTCTTCCTTTAAATTTGGCTTTTTCTTACATATTTTATTGAAAAATGCAACGTAATTTAATTTTTTTTTTGGGAAATGCCAGATAACAATAGGTTCAACAAAAGAAAAAATGTATTTGCAACCAAAATATGCAACTTGTTCAATGTTTTTTTGAAAGACAGACAATCGTTTTTTTCTTGGGAATATTCAATGGATATTTATAGCCAATACTGATTGGGCGTTGATACTATATTTAGGTCGAAAAAAGAAGACGCTAATATTTTTGTAAAGAAAACTGTACCCTCTTTTTATATTATGGCATATAAATGAAATAAACACAAAACTGCAATTTGGGTTATATCATTTATATTTATATTTATCATTTATATAAACGACTTTTTAATGAGAATTAAAAGTTAACAATAACAAAAAAGACATGACTCAGGTGACTTTTTGGAAAAAAATTAGTTTCAACAAACAAAATGTAACAATAACAGTCACAGATATAATGAAATAGTAGCGAGCAGGGTTTGTTACAACGCAAAATGTAATAAACTTGGATTAATACATTTTGCTTTATTAAGTTCACTCGAAATCAAGGCAAAATGTAATAAAAAATTTCAACAATCACCTTTTGAATTATTTCATTTTCATTTTAACCTTTTCGTGAGTCAAGGTAAAATGTAATAACACAGAAATGTAGTAACATTATTTTATTATTTCTTTTTTATTGTTTTATTTTGGTCCAGATTAAGCAAAAGGTAATTTTAGAACGCAAATTTAATAACACTTTTTTCAGCCAGGCGTAGTATAATTTTCAAATGAGTAATGGGTGAAGAAGTAACAAAAAGAAAATAAACAAGAGGCCCAAGGGCTTTGAATCCTCTTTTGATAAATTGTACAATCTATCACTTCTATTAGAAGCCTCCAACTCTATCAGTTCATAAACCCAAAATGCATCAACTTACAAAGTATGATACTTAGCCAGTTAAGACTGAAGATATTAATATAATATAATTATAAAATACCATAAGTAGGTCACAGTGACCTCCTTTTATTGGGAAATTTTTTGGGGACTCGATATACATTAATTGACAAAGACTGATGATTCTAATTAAATAAGTACCTGAGATATTCAAAAATAGGTCACCATGTCCTACTTTTTGGTCAACATTTCTAAAAACCCAAGATGCATCATCTGACAAAGTTTGACAATTCTAAGCCAATTATTTCCAGAGATAATTAAATATGATCAAATTAAAAGTGGTCACGGTGACCTACTTTTTCAACGTTATCCAAACCCCAAAGGTCCGAAACTGAGAAAATTTGCTGATTCTAAGCCAAATAAATACCTGAGATATTCAAAAGTAGGTCACAGTGACCTACTTCTTGTACATTCAATGAAACCGTAAGATGCCTCAACTGACAAAGTTTGATGATTGAGCCAATAAGTACCAGATATAATTTAAATATAGCCATAAAATTCAAAAGTAGGTCACAGTGACCTACTTTTTGGTACGTTCCGAAAACCCAAGGTGCCTAAACTGACAAAATTTGCTGATTCTAACCCAAATAAATACCTGAGATATTCAAAAGTAGGTCACTGTGACCTACTATTTTGTCGACATTCTCTGAAAACTAAGATGCATCAACTGACAAAGTTTGATGATTTAGGTCAAAATACAAGAAATACTTAATTTTAGCCACAAAATGTCAAAAATAGGTCACCATGACCTACTTTTTGGTCGTCACTCTCCGAAAACCCAAGATGCATCAACTCACAAAGTTTGATGATTCTAAGCCAATAAGTCCCAAATATTAAATAAAGCCATAAAATGTCAAAAGTAGGTCACCATGACCTTTTTTTGGTCGTCACTCTTCAAAAACTAAATATGCATCCACTAAAAAGTTTGATGATTTAAGCCAATAAATACCTAAGATACTGAAATATAGCCATAACATGTCGAAAGTACGTCATGTGACCTACATTTTGGTCGACATTTTTCAAAGACCCAAGATGCATCTTCTGACCAAGTTTGATGATCGTAGGTCTGAAGGTAATCAAAATATGAATTTTAAACAATTTGAAAACAAATGTCGGCAAAATTCAAAAAGTAGGTCACAGTGCCCTCATTTTCATAAATATGTTTTAAGGTCCTTAATATCAAAGTACAAGTTTGATTATTTAAAACCTCCCGGTCACTCCCCGAAAACCCAAGATGCATCAACTCACAAAGTTTGATGATTCTAACTAATAATCCGAAGATACTTAAATAAAGCCATAAAATGTCAAAAGTAGGTCCCCATGACCTCTTGGTCGTCACTTAAAACTAAATATGCATCCACTCACAAAGTTTGATGATTCTAAGGCAATAAATACCTAAGATACTGAAATATAGTCATAACATGTCGAAAGTAGTCATGTGACCTACATTTTGGTCAAAATTTTCAAAGCCCCAAGATGCATCTACTGACCAAGTTTGATGATCGTAGGTCTGAGGGTAATCAAAATATGCATTTTAAACAATTTGAAAATAAATGTCGGCAAAATTCAAAAAGTAGGTCACAGTGACCTACATTTTATAAATATTTTTAAGGCCTTGATGCATCAAAGTACAAGATTTGATTACTTAAAACCTCCCGGTGTCTGAATAATGGGATTTAATTTTTTTAAAAGATAAGTATAAAGTTCAAAAAGTAGGTCACGGTGACCTCTTTTAAGTTTTATTGTTCAAGGACCAAAGATGCATCAACTGACAAAGTTTGATGATCAAAGGCCTTAAATTCCAAAATATGCCTTCAAATCAATTTGAAAAAAAACCCCCACAAAATTTTAAAGTAGGTCACCGTGACCTATTTTTATTTAACATGATGTGAAGTCGTAAGATGCATAACTTACAAGATTTGATGATCCTAGTCCTTATAGTAAGAAAAATATACACGCTTTTATTAATTGTAAATTTAGGTCAACTTTGAAGTGACCTGACCTTGAGACCACGCCCTTTGCCGCAGGGTCATGCCTTGAAACTTTTTTAATCTTCAACATATCCTAATCTTTGTATGTAAGTTTGTAAAAAATTTTCCCGGTGGTTTGGAGAAGATGATTTTTTAGCAACCAGTATTTTGGTTTTGTTTTCCTGATTATCTCCCCTTGTTATTGGGTTCCAACCCTTATTTTCGTATAAAGGGTAGCCCTTTCCCAAAGGGTACCCTGTGACAAATTTAGTACTGATTGGCCAAGGGGTTCTTGAGTTATGGCCCATATTCTAAAAAGTTAACACACACCGCACAAATGGCCATAGCATTAGCTCTTTGAGCCTTTGGCTAAGAAGAGCTAAAAAGCAAAAATATAAAAAATTCTTTTTCTTAAAATAGATCGTTTATTTATCTATCAATTTCGTTAGGTACATGTTTTTAGATGTTAAAAATTCAATTCTTAGGTTTTGGAAATTACGTGCGCATGCGGGGGGGAGGGTTTTGGATTAGCTAACCAATACACACATGACACATATGCATATCAAGAGCTCTTAAAAGATCTAAGGTCAATCTTTGGTTTTTGAAAATGTTATTTGTTAGATTGGTTAGATATTTAATAAGACTGATTTATAAAAAAAAAATATCAATCAAAGTTTAATTTAGGTTTATATATGTACGAGTATCCAATTAAAATTTCTGAAACCGAGTCAGGGTTTTAAAAAAGAGGCCCACGGGCCTTAATGGGACCTGAGTATCATGAAACAGCTTTCCAAATATTGAATTTGGCTCGTTTTTAAGTCTAAATGTCATGAAATTCACAATTTTAAAAAACACCATTGCTTATCATAATTATACACTTAGAATGCCTTCTCTAGTTACTTAATACCCAGAGTAAGATTAGAGTAAGAATAAAAAAATAGGTAATCAGAGATTTCAGAGCTCCCCCAAGGAATGTGTTTCAAGAAGGCAAATAACAAATAACCAGCAAAACGTTTACATCCAAAAATGAAAATATATAAGGAATTTGATCTGGTACTTTGAAATAGACCTAGATAGAAAATTTAAACTAATTTTCTTCATGAAAATGTAATTAAAATTCAGCATCTGAAGCAAATTTGAAGTTTTATCTCTTATTAAGATTTTGCAAGTTTGTTTATACAATGTTATGTAAGCCTTATATAGTTTTTGGTAATAGACCTGCACCCATAACTTTTACCTGGTCTATTATCTGAAAAATGTATGTCGAATTCAGCATCCAAGCAAGTCCATTAGTTTGCATCCTAAGTGTATCGTCCATGCAAATTTGATCATAACATGAGCAGTGGTGGAAACTTCATTTCCGCGCAGGCAAAAGGAAAAAAGATCAGCGTGGATGACTTTGTTTTTATCCTGTTGGCTGATTATAAAAAGACAAAACAGGCTTTAAAGATGCACCAAAAGTGTTTCGAAAAGGTTTTGACGTCATAGACATGGATAGGGCCGCACGATTGATCTCGACGAATTTGTGTTTGCTATCAGAGCGTTTGGTCACGAGAACGGGGCTGTCCTGAAATCCGTGTTCGATTCGTTGGGGCAAAACAAAGGTCATATGAAAAAGCTAGTGGATTCCTGGATCCAATTCGTGTGTGATGAAGATAAATCTAAAAAGGATGTGTTATTGGACGCTTTTTAAAAAAGGAATGTAAATAATTCCTATGCAATAAACCATTCATGATTGCACAGTTAATGAATAATCACCTTTATCACTCGAAGGAAATAAAAAAAATATATATCGTATTTTCTTACTTTGATCTTTTTTTCAATTACATTATTTTGTTATCTCTTGACTTGATACAAGCGATTTCTTAAAACATTGAAATATAACTGAAAATGAACATAGTATACAATATATTAAACTATTTTGCAACCTGAATATTTTTCTTATCATCTCAATCAGATTTCTACCATCAAACATTTGAATGAGATTCAGTTTGTACGAAAAAATTGGTTTTACTCTCAACCTTGAAACAAGAAGGACCATGGTGTTTCTGTTATAACATGTTTAACCTGTTTTAACATAATTGGTAATGGGAAACATTAGGACTTTACTTTTTTTTACATTGCCTGAAATATATATGAATAATGAACCGTCTTCAAGCTTCATGAAATATACAGATATAAAGAAAAGTATTCAAGCTCAACAGTCCATTCAATATATACATTTATTGCATGATAGTGAGGGAAATATGAAGACTTATTCAGCCAAGAAAAGTCATATTCCCCGAGGGCTTCGCCCGAGGGGAATATGATATTTCTTGGCTGAATAAATTTTAATGTTTCCGAACATTCATGCAATGAATTGTTTATTATTCCGAAACAAGCAAAACCTTTAAATTAAACATCAACTTTCAAATTCGGCACCGCTCTCTAATTCACACCATCGTTAACGTAAAGTTACTATAAAACCCTTTGGTCAACACATTGTCGTCAGTTTTGTGACGTAAACCAAGCTATTGTGACGTCTACTACTCTTGGGAGTTTTCGTTCAATGAACGAGAACTATATTGCCGGAAAATTCACTAAGTGTTCCGAAGAGATGGAATATGATGAAAAGCGTGCCGACGACGGGAAATATGAAGTTTTACGATCACGTGATAACCTAGAACCAATCAGAAAACGCGTTGTGTAGAATATTTATAATGAGGTATAATACTATCATTTAGGAGCTGAGCAAACATGGACCTCTTAAACATCAGGGGTGGGATCGGATGAGTTGCCATGCAGAAGTGAGCACCCGGTACCAATGGGATATAGGAGTATATATTTATCAGGACTGATTTATATTCCTAATAAAACAATTTAGGTTATATAGTAACTTAGTTTACTATAGTTAACTTTAGTATATCAAATTTTCAAAGATTTCACTTTAGTAAATCATACTAGAAATATGACGTTAATTAATTGGTACATTTTTCAGTATTATACAAAAAGCCTCAGAGTGACTCATTTCTGTGCATATTCTTTTTTTTAAATAGAAAATATTGTCTGCCACCGTCACCCACTCCAGTTTGTGGATATAGTTTTGGGCGATGCATGCAGAGTATGATTTCTAAAAGAAAAAAAAATAATTCAAAGAATTTGCCCCCGCTTAGGGAAGATGAAGAACACGCGCAAATCGATTCTGACAATTCTGTTTCATGTTTGGGCAAAATACTTGAAAAAGACGTTAATGGTAATATAACAACCTCTATGATAAACATGATGACTTTTAATTTTCTATCGTCAACTTCCCTTACTTATGCAGCAATACACTTTCAGTTCTGCATAGTATATATTTCTAATTTGATTCGATACACAAAAGCATGCTCTACGTTTAAACGATTTCTAAATCGATGTAAATTATAGACAGACAAGTTGATGAAATACGAATATAACAGAATCTCTAGTCGATACGATTACGTTGTCAGGAAATACAAAGTAACATTGAGTCAAATGCTTACTGTTGTTTTTCATACAAATTGTTAGTACATTATAAATACACTGAATTGACGACAAATTTTCGATCATGACAGAAAGAACACAGCGGGTGTTACTGGTCCGCAGATGATGCTTTCAGCTCCATGGCACCTGATGCCTTTTTGATCTTGAATACAGTTCGTTTAACCAATATGTTTCATTTTTAAAAAATCCTTAACTGATAAAGTATTTAGAGGATACCAGAGAAAGATAACAAATTAAAAGCAGTTTATGAAAAACGAATTTCTCTATAAGATTTCTAATCATGAAAATCGTGTTACCGCATTAATTTTAACTCTAAAAGCATGTGCATATTTATTTTGCAAAGTGCACAAATTTCATATAGCCCTCGTATGTGACTTTACTTTTTGATTGTCTAAGAAACTTCAAAATTAATTTTAGTGTAAAAACATGTATTTTCTAAAAAAATCATGTGTTTTGTGTACGGAGTATCTTTTCTTTCTAGCGTTCGAATAATGAAATGTAGTTGACCGTATCCTCAAATTTTGTAATGTATTCATCAAACTTTATATTTCCTTTCCACGAGGAAGGGGTTTTACATGATTCAGAGAACGTCCCTTTCTTCATTGATATATATTGACGGCTCTTTGTCAGTAAAGATTTTCCAATAGGACGTAGTCAATCAAACTAAGTTATCAATAATGGAGATCGACTTGTTCTGTGTAATTTTGTTTCGACATTAAGTTTTGCAAACTCAAATTTGTTTAAGTAGTTTTTCCAATATTCTTGAAACGCTCAAATCCTTTTTTTACCATTAAAATCATGTCATTTGTTTTATATAACTAGGCTTCAAAAATATGAAATTATGCTTATTGTTATATTTCGCTAGCGTTATATTTCGACTTAACAATTTTATTTTTATATTTAAGATTTTTCAGATTCGAATCATTATAAATGCACTTAATATGGAAATGTGTTTTTTATCATGATTGAAATCATATTTTGTACCTTTTTCAAATGTTCGCGAAATACAATACAATACAGCTTGCAACAAACGTCTTAAGTTGCAATTGTGTCATATACACACAGATTTAACCGCAAATTATTAGTAAAGACTTGCTGAAGAAGTATCAATTCCAGAGAGTGTTGTGGATTTTCAGATATTAGGTATAATCAAGTTTGAACTTAAACTTAGTAAATGGGATGTAAGAGAGTTAAATCCTTGTCATCTCTGAAAACAAAGTAAGGATGAATACATGTACATCTTCAGGGTTTATGTAAGGTCAATCACTGAGAAATCACACTATAACAGTCAGCGAGATATGTATTAGGGAGATTGAATATATATGTATGTATTTAGAAAACAGCTTATTGACTTGTATCCAGCTGTAAATTGTACAAGTTTTCCCTTTAAAAAAGAATCTAAAGGCAACTAAACTAGCTAGAAAAAATTCAATAGGACCTTGCAAAATGCATTTAATGCAGAGTTGGAAAGGGGCTAATAGCTTATGGCTCTCAGAGGAGGCACAATTTTTTTTAAAATGTATATGTTTATAAACAAATCGTGAGCTTTTACGGTTCTGAAAAATCGTATATAGCACAAATGGTTTGCAAATATATCCAGTAAAATGAGCAAAGCAGTGGTCATAAGAAATTTTAGTGCATGGATCTCAAAAATAATTCGTTTAAGATATGTTGCCATATTAACTAAAATTGAAGAGTGTTAAAGAATTCTGACATCGTAGAAAATTTTTGAATAAAATCAAATATTTATTAAAATGACACATGCATATGAAATTTTTTATGTAACCCGTGTTTCTGTCTTACTTTAAAAGTGTGATATATATTGTAAAAAATGA
>NW_026930122.1:0-10962 GCF_032062105.1 Saccostrea cuccullata
GTTCAATGACATCAAAGAACAACTGCACTTAACACTGTGTTTTGGGTCTTTTTTCGGTCGCTTCTGTTGCTTTTAAATCTTAAGTTCACTTTTATAAATTAATTAGAGTGGTTTGTCATATTAGACACCAAATTTAAATGTTAAAAATAATTTTGGACTTTTAATGTAATAACTAATTTCATGTTTTGTCCAAATATAGAGAATTTAACACTTAACTGTCCTTCATTGTACATTATGTATACATGTATGAGAGGCGGAGCTAACATATCGTAAGAATGAATCTAAAATTAGACTGAATGAATAACAATGACATGTATTAAAAAAATGAGATTTCTATTTTCCATCTTCCTTTTCATTCTGTACAGCACAAGTACATTATTTACAAAGGTTTAAAACGATTTAAGTAAAGAATATTTTAAATCTCACCAGAAACGGTCTTCATGATGACCTGCAGTCAGCTTAAAAGACCGGTACCAGTACTGAAACAGCCATCCTACGAATAAAAGCAGACGTAGAAGCAGTACTGGATGAAGGTGATGCCATGCTCCTGGTCCTTCTCGACCTGAGTGCTGCATTCGACACCATTGATCACACCCTCTTACTGGAGAGACTACATACGTGGAAGTTGGACTGACGGACACGGCACTCTGTTGGATACAGTCTTACCTGAGTAGCCGCACTCAAGCCACAAGGGTCTGTTCTCCGTCCCCTCCTCTTCCTGGTGTACCTTCTTCCACTCAGGAGAGTCAACAACCAGTATGACATTAGCCGTCATGGATTTGCAGACGACACTCAATTGTACAACCGTCTGAGTAAAAAAAAACAATGTCAGGAATACGGAACAAGTCAAGGTTATGGAGGAGTGCATAGCAAATGTCCGAACCTGGATGACTGTATACAAACTCAACATTAATGATGCAAAAAAAAAGATAATCGTGATTGCCAGTGCCCATAAACAGTACCGTGATAGAAACATCCACCTGAAGATTGGCGAGGCAATAGTGACATCTTTTAAAAACCTCGGTGCTGCCCAGGATACCACCTTATCAATGGAACTACAAGTCAACTCAATGGTAAAAAAGATTCGATATATTTTAACATAAGAAGAATCTCCAAGGTGAAACAACATCTCACCCAGGAAGCGTGTGCAAAGGTCATCAATGCAACAGTCGTATCCCAATCACAATGCCCTTCTGCTAGGCACAACCCATCCTTCCATGCACCGATTACAAGTGGCTCAGAACAATGCTGCGCGTTGTCTCACAAAAACGTTCTACAGACAACATATCACGCCAGTACTTCAACAATTGCACTGGCTGCCTGTAAAACAACGTGTTGTGTTTAAAGTGCTGACTACCATGCACAAGTCTCTAAACTCCTCCTCAGCATCATCCTATATCAGAGAGTTATGCCCAACTTATCAGCCACAAAGGACTTTAAGATCATCGTCTGACAAATGGAAAGTAATAGTAAAGAAATCATCGAACAAATATGGTGCAAGAGCCATAAGCACATTGGGTGCACAACTGTGGAACAACCTGCCTTTAGAACTACGAGAGCTTGAAGCACATGGAGCATTCCGCAAGAACCTAAATACACTCTTATTCAAGCGTGAATATAACCTATGAATGTAAAATTCCAGTATAACATCTAGGACTCCATGTGTTAACTTCAGAAGTACTTTTCTGTGTACATAAGTTTTATTTTCATTTTATTTTGCCTTGTCTACGTTAACCAATTTCATCTTACTACTATGTTTTATATAAGGTACTTCTATTTTTATCGATTATTTACTTTCCATAACAAATTTATAGGTTTTATTGATATATTGTTATTAAAAGTTAGCAAAACCATTGTACAGCGTATAGAAACAATATGTGATTTTGCGCTTTAAAAATAAATGAAATAATAATTAATAATAATAATCGATGGGTGACTTTTTAACGTGTTCGAGCACAGTGTCATAGTAAGCGAAAAATGTACCACCTATATATAAGTCACCTGACGGAATTTTGTTTTCACAAAATTACCCGAGGAAAGATTTATAATATTTGAACATCGGGGTTGGGGTAGGGCGGGGGTGGGGGTGGGGTGGGGTGGGGGGTTCCTGCATGTTCACAAAAAGCCACGGTGATAATACTTTGACAATCCCGACGTCATATGTACGCATTGCGTAAAATGACGTTTTTCGTACCTGTGACAAAATGGCTACACTTTTATTGATGCTTGCATTTATTTCATGTAGACAACTACTGTAAAGATTGTGTAATTAGTAAATGCAGCATTAAATGTTCTTTCAAGCTACATACATGATTGCTTTATATCTCACGTTAATTTATATATTTTTGATATGTAACTGAGACATATTAAGTAACAATACAGTGACTCGTGCGTGCATAACAAAATGGCTACACTTAAGAAATCCTTCCTAATATTTACATTGGAAAAGTAATATAATATGTATCAACTCAATTAATCATAGAAATATATGTACTAAAAGATTATTCACCAAAATTAATATTTGTTTGGAATTTATGTCTGGTACACTTCACCATTTCGGCTAATGTCAATGTAAGGAAAAGATTTTTTTTACTGTTGGACATTTTACTTACGCACTGTAGATCCAGTCCAAATTCATGAAATTGATAAAATTGTCGTTGTTTTTGAGGTATGCAGAGACCCATCAAATTTAAAACCACCCCAAAATAAATTTCATAAGCATTACTTCTAAAATAATTTAAATCACGAAATTAATTTAAACCTCTAAAATTTGACCCCACGAAAATATGTCATTTTACAGTATCCGATTCAAGTTTAATCAACAGATAAGATGTATCACTGATCTTATTCAGCTGTTAAATATCCATACATTTATAATTAGTGGTATAAATCTTATATATACTCTGCGTATAATTTAGTAACATTCTTAGAGATTCTATTCAAATTAAATTAAAAGGGCGGATCTAAATATTACAGGGTGTCCATCCGCCAAAAAGGCGCTATCAAGCGATCATTATAATGTTTTTGTATATAAAAAGTCAAAGAAATATCTACATGTCTCCCATAAATAATACGTACAAAAGCAAAAGGGGTGTAAATTAGGTGGGTGTGAACATATTGTCTTATCGTTAAAACTTTAAAGATTTGTTCCTATAGAAATATATACCTTTTTTTTTCATTTTTCATGTTTTACTGAATGGAATAAAAACGGTGTTTGACCGATGAGCAAGATGTTGGACTTGTCGATGAGATTTTGGACTGAGAGTACAACAAAACACTGGAATAAAACGAATAACAAAACATTTTTGATTGCGTTCTTTGCAAAATGCATTTTGTAGAATCCTCGAACCAAACCGTCTGCCTTCGGCCTAAGGAAAACAGTTTGGTTCTTGGGCCCGACAAAATGCATGTTTCTCATTAACTCAAAAAATGTGTATTAGATATCATTAAGTGAATTAAGACATCATAAATCTATATTGCTTTATTTTGTATATATAATATTTTGCAATCAGCAGTTCTTCACCAGATATTGTCCTCCTGTAATACTTATTGTGGCCCCGTTCTAGCCCTGGGAGTACCCCAGAATATTTCCAGAAAACAGAAGTCTCTGTCGAGACTGTAGCTCTACTGGTTTGTACTTATAACAAAGGATGAGAAAAGAAGCCATTGCCATCAGACCAAAACTGTAGGATGACTAGCGTTTTAAAGGAATTTCAAAGAAAATGCAATTTTGAGTAACCATGGCAACATTGTTCATCAAAATTAAAATCCAATGCACTATTTTATGTATCTTAGTGTAGTCTACTTGTGTGCCAAGTAATATTGAAATCAAATCAAAACTGTAGGAGGAGTAGCGTTTTAAAGAAATTTCAAAGAAAATTCTATTTTTAGTAACCATGGCAACATCGTTCATCAAAATAAAAAACAAATGCACCATTTTATGTATCTTAATGTAGTCTACTTGTGTGCCAAGTAATATTGAAATCAGACCAAAACAGTAGGAGTAGCATTTTAAATAAATTTCAAAGAAAATTCTATTTTTAGTATACCATGGCAACACCGTTCACCAAAATCAAAAACCGATGCACTATTTTATGTATCTTAGTGTAGTCTACTTGTGTGCCAAGTAATATTGAAATCAAATCAACACTGTAGGACACAGTAGCGTTTTAAAGGAATTTCAAAGAAAATTCTATTTTTAGAAACCATGGCAACACCGTTCTTCGAAATCAAAAACCGATGCACTGTTTTATGTATCTTAGTGTAGTCTACTTGTGTGCCAAGTAATATTGAAATCAAATCAACACTGTAGGAGGAGTAGCGTTTTAAAGGAATTTCAAAGAAAATTCTATTTTGAGTAACCATGGCAACACCGTTCAGCGAAATCAAAAACTGATGCACTATTTTATGTATCTTAGTGTAGTCTACTTGTGTGCCAAGTAATATTGAAATTAAATCAAAACTGTAGGAGGAGTAGCGTTTTAAAGGAATTTCAAAGAAAATTCTATTTTTAGTAACCATGGCAACACCGTTCATTGAAATCAAAAACCGATGCACTATTTCATGTATCTTAGTGTAGTCTACTTGTGTGCCAAGTAATATTGAAATCAGACAAAAACTGTAGGAGGAGTAGCGTTTTAAAGGAATTTCAAAGAAAATTCTATTTTTAGTAACCATGGCAACATCATTCATCGAAATCAAAAACTGATGCACTATTTTATGTATCTTAGTGTAGTCTACCTGTGTGCCAAGTAATATTGAAATCAGACCAAAACTGTAGGAGGAGTAGCGTTTTAAAGGAATTTCAAAGAAAATTCTATTTTTAGTAACCATAGCAACAACGTTCATTGAAATCAAAAACCGATGCACTATTTTATGTATCTTAGTGTAGTCTACTTGTGTGCCAAGTAATATTGAAATCAGACCAAAACTGTAGGAGGAGTAGCGTTTTGAAAAATTGTTTACAGACAGACGGACAGACAGACAGACGGACGGACGGACGACGGACACCTTACTATCGCATAAGCTCTTCTGGTCTGACCAGCAGAGCTAAAAATCAGCTTATTTTGACACAGTGGTTCGTGAGAAGAATAAGTGTTTTTGAATATTAATCTTTCGATGCCCATGTGTTTGACCCCAACCTTGGAGCTACTTTATCCTTACCTAAAACATTGAAACAGTTGCTGCTAGAGTTGTAATATTCCACATATACATTCCTTGTAATCAGTATCTTCTTTCTTACCATTATTTTTATCCCATGACATTGACCTTGAACTATGACCTTCTTTTAGAAAACTAACTCTTGTTATATTTTCTAAATAGTTGTTAGTAGGGCTATCTATTATACCTTTCAGGTGCCAGACGACCAACTGAAAGACTTTTCACCGACGAAAGTGAAATTCACCAATGCAAAAAAACCAACAACAAAATATAGACATCTTATACATATATTTATTATCATCATTTATAACACGTCAATACATAAGCATCATGAATTAAAATCTTTGATATGCAGTTCATGTTGTCACATAGGGAGATATTAACAAGAGTACGATTTTATACACGATTAGATGTAACACCCACCAAAGACTGAGTGAAAATGAAATATAATTCTGTAAATATAATACAATGAGGGAGGACAAAAGATTTTATTAACAATCTTAAATTCCTTTCTTTAAAGAACATTATAACAGGGGTTATCTAAGTAAGGCTTATTTCTAAAAGGGATTTTAATTTTTCTTATCCATGAAGATCCAAGGATATCAAAATGTGATAGCTATAATTCCTGTTTTCATTTGATAAACTGTACATTTTATTGTAAGTAAAGACAATAATGCTTAGAAACACCATAATCACTCCTAAATCTTTAATGATAGATATTGATAGAGTAATGATGAGTTTATCTTTCAGGAAAAGTGTGATAATTATCTTCTAAATGTTAGATAATTTTAGATAATTATCATCTTATAATGAGATAAATATCAGTCTTACAGTAGATAATTTTATATTATTATCCATTAATTAATGGTGAGATAATTATCATATTGAATAGTTCAGTATGCATGCTGTAGTTGAAATCTAGACACATTATGGTTTGATAATGCATGGTAAATATATAGCACAATATATATAGTATAAAACAGTGAATAGAAAGCATCAGCTTTGATAGAAATAAATACATACAAATAATGTAACGTTATAACATATAACACGTCTACAGGCTTAGCACTGGTTATGATAAGACTAGCTTGTTAATCATTCGGATTATACTGAAGCCATACAACAAAAATATAAAGTTATAGAACTTTTTTTCTATCATTAACATCCATTTAAAACTTATATTAAAACATATCCATGCTTAGATTTTTTCTTAGCAACACAAACACACACAGACCAAACTGTTCTGCACTCACATTCAAATACAAAATAGGTATTAGTAAACTAAAGTATATATATTAATTTTTATGTGCAAAATATATTTCATATTGCAAACATTTTTCTCTATAAAATATGCTCAGCTTTCAGAAATATTAGTAATCACTTGTATTACAAACACAAGTAGATAAAATACACATCATACAAATTGGTTGTTATCAGAATCAATGATAAAGAAGTTATCATATTGTTGCATAATTATACAAATCAGTTATCACATACTCTATGTAGAATAAAATAATACATAAAACTGCACTCAGTTAATTTTTCTTCAAATAAACATTCAGCAGATCTAAATTAGAAAAATATAAATGGCTAACAATTTCTTATTGCTTGATGATCAAATCTTTGAATCCTTTAAAAATTCTTCTAATACATGTACTCAATAAAATCCTTGTGTAAAAAAATCCATGTATGTTTCTCTGGTTTTATAAATCTGTCTGTAAAATTCCATTCATTTTTAACACATCTCTTGATTGTACAAAATCTTTATACAAACACCTCAATACATTCTGTCTAGTATCATTCTAATCATGTAAGAACTAAACTCACTGCAAATCCAACACTATTCAAATGCTTTCTTAACCCTAGCCACACCCCTCATCTGAGTCATTGAAACTCTTTTCTCTGTGACCTTTATAAGGTCAGCGTGGAAGCCATATTGAAATCACAATACATAGACAGGCACTATACAGTTTATGGTTAAAGCTGTTTTAGAACGCTGATGAGGAGTCACTGTCATGGGGCGCGTCTTTGTATCGCTGTTTTCTAAATTTGGCCAGCTTCTCCCTGGCTTCTATCCACTCCCTCTCCTTACGTAACATTTCTTCTTGAAATTGGAGTTCCTGAAAATTTTATATGGAGGAGAAAATGATTACATGTATACAGATGAAGACAAGACATTGAGAAAGAAGACTGTAAAGAAAAATTATATATAGCATGCAGTCCATGACAGCTAACCAATCAAACAGTACTTGACAGTTAACCAATCAAACAGTACTTGACAGTTAACCAATCAAAAACTTTGTGACAGTTAACCAATCAGACAGTGTGATAACAAGATTCACTTCTCCTGTTTTAAAAATCTTTTTTTGTATGTAGAGACACAGTTGAATACCTTGATGCGATATTCTTTTTATAATTACTTGTTACATGAAACATTTTTAGAGAAATGTTTCCAATGTTTTGAAAATTACAAATTCAGTAAAATAAGTGAATCCAGCGTAGTGCTGCCACACTGTATGATTTTTTGATCTGTATGATTTATTGCTGTGCGGCCTTTTCTCGTTTTTCGGCCAGTTTCTCCTTCATTCTCCTGGCCTCCTCTAACTGTTTCTCCAACAATAGTACCCTCTCTTGGGCCTCAATTTGCTAAAAATAGCAAGAAAACATGGATGACTTTCTGACTATAGTAAATTTACACAAAATATCATTTCTCTATATTAACTTGCCAACTGGTTTATTAAAAAATCTATTAATTATATTTTTGTCATTTTTTTTTAAAGATTACTGTATACATTGTTTAATTTATTTGAAACAATTTATTACATATTTATAATAAGAAAGACCAATCGAGATGAAAAGTCAGAAAGTTGATACCATAAAAAGCAAAAAATACTTTGTCACTTGATATCTGACAAAAAATTGCAGTGTTTTTTTCCTGAAATAAGAAAGGTTTCCATGGGAATGAGGTCCATGTATCAAGGAAAAACTAGAACAGAGAGGAAAGTTGATAAAACAAGAAAACATTCAATGATCCAAGTTACCCAGTTCAGACAGCATCATTGCCCTGAATTATGTTAAAGAAAACCCCCATTGTCTTTTTTTTAATCTTAAGGTGGGAGAAAGGTTCACTAAAGAGGGTGTTCAGTAACACATTTCCTTCCTTCTTACTTTCTTTATTTATTTGGTGGTAAATGATCAGATTTCAATAGAACAAAAATCTCCAAAAAGAAAAGTTTTCCCCCTGGTAGCTGTATATATTGAAAATCAATATGCTTATTTTCCTTAATTATTCAATCAACTTTTTTTATTCTTTATACTGGAAACATGGTTTATGAAAAATATACATTTATTAAACACTCCTTTTTTCATAACATTTATTAATCAAGAATTTCCAAAAAAAAAAAAACATTTCTACGACATCCTCTTAAATTTGGCTAGACAAAGGGGAAAATAATTAAATCAGCAGGTTGACCTCTTAGATGATGACCCAACCAAGGGAAATAACTCTGAGAGAAAATATGTCTTACAAAAACTATCTATAGATATAAACCATTTTAGACTGGATAACTTGTAATCAACATACATTTTAAAGCTTCATAAAATGAAATAAAGGTTCACTACCCCTCCAATAATGGATATTAATTAATGCATGACCATAATTTCTTCTATAACACATTGTCCAGTTGAACAATTAATTAATGCATGACCATAATTTCTTCTATAACACATTGTCCAGTTGAACGGCCGTTTCTATCAAATTAATATTTCCACTCAAGGTATGATGAATTCTAATAAGAATTTTCAAAAAATGATTTCTTTCGGAAATTTGCTTAGCCGGAAAGCACGATTTTAATTCAATATGATTTTAAAAATTCTTGAGAAGGATGATTACAACATTAAATTTTGTTTTAGTTTATAGAGGGGCGGTGAACCTTAAAATGAAATCACAGATTGCCTTGTGTTTCTGTGATAGCCTCAAACACTTCATCGCATTACACACACACTGTACATAACATAATTATAAGGCATAATGAGTCAAATTTAATTCATCAATGAATAACTAGTAAATAATCTAACTTCTTTATGAATGAATTGCACTTTCAAAAGAAAACATTGAATGTATGGCTTACTTGAAAGCTTAATCTTATTCTTGTACAATAGTTATGAAGATTAATATTGCTTAGTTTTTTTTTCCATAAATGAACTTAAAAATGTTTTGGTTATAATCAATTATTTAATGAAATAAATATTTTAATAAACAAAATGTTTTCTATATTTACAATCTACTATTATTAAGTAGTATAAATTAATATACATTAAAAAACTTAATGAGTATTAGTACAATACACTGTTATGTATTACCATAATCATCTGTTAATAGTTATAATGGACCAAATTTTAACTTCAAGTTGTTTGTGCTATATATAATATCAGTTTGCATTGTTCTAATTTTATTGATTGTTAATTTATCAATTTTTAAATTATACTTTCTAGTATAATGTTAACTTAGTATTTGTCTTCTCCAATACAACAGAGAAATAAAGAATATTTGATATTTCAGATCCAAGATAATCATATAAATACATGCGTAATAATAAATTCACCATCCAACTTGAAAAAAAAAATCCTCACATGAAAGATGCATACGCATATTTCAAGTTTTGTTTGGATTTTTTTTTTCAGTTTGGACGGTTTGTAAATACATAAATGTTTACATGTATATTTATCTTAACAAACATATGATAATTATACTGGTATATCCCATATACATGTAATACAGACGAAAGTAGGTCAGATTGACTTATATAGGTCACACTGACCTGTTTAATTCCTCCGACTTTACGTGAATCCACAGCGACGTCAATATCTTCGTCTTCATCCCTCTGTTTGGCTTGTTGAGCAGCCTTCACCAGAACCTCTGTGGCTCGTTTTACAGCATTGCCAGCTGCCTGTTAAAAGATACACACAAAAGAGGTAAATAACAAAATGGGTAAAAAAGGTAAGTATTCATCTGTCACAGAGCTCTTTAAAAACTAAGCTAGATCTGAGAGTAAAAAAGAGCTTGAACAATTCCCCCTAAAATTTTATTTACTTGATTACAATCAGAATTTATTTTTTTAAGGTGCATTGACCAACTGATAGGAAAGATAACTATTGCTTGCTGGTATTCATGACAAACTTTCTATTAAAATGTTGTCAAGATAAAGTCAAGTTCTATGAAGTTTTCCCTCTTCAATTTGCTGATATTTATGTTTTCATAATAATTATACAATTTTTTCACCTTAATTATAAATAAGGCAGTTAAATGAAGAAAAGGATGACAAATCTTAAGTAATGAATCTGCCAAAAAAATTGTCAAAAAACAAATAACCCCACCCGATCCCTTCGAAGTCTTACCTGAAGTCTCTTCATGGCGACAGAGTTGGGGTCGGCCTTGACCCTACAGGCCACTAACAGGTGGGCCGTTGACCCTGCGACCTCCTTAGCTGAGGCGATCAGTCTCTCCTCTGTGGCGTGACCTTGAACCATGGCATTAGCTGATTCACACAAACTATGAGTAGCTGCTGCGACCAGCTTAGCCTGTCAAAAGGAATTTGTAGTGTGTTAGAATAGGAAAATTTAAAAATGTTCAAGTTTTAATAATTTCTTTATTTTTGATCAATATTTGATCAATATTTATAGAATAAGAATCAACAAATATACATTGTAAAGAACTATATGCGGTATATTGCATATATTTGCCCCCACAAAAGACAAATTTTGAAAACTTCCTGAAATGTGCTGAATTCAATAAATTATATT
>NW_026930123.1:0-11046 GCF_032062105.1 Saccostrea cuccullata
GTAAAAAAGAAACAATAGAATAATAAAGGGTTTCCGTTGGAGACGGAAACCCTAATAATAATGGGGAAAAAGAAAGAAAATAACAAGAAGGTCTTCCGTTGGAGACGGAAGACCTTAATAATCATTAGAAAAACTATATGTGATTATAATTATGCAAAGATGTACCGAGGGAAAAAAATTTTGTGGTGATAAAACATTGTTGAATATGATCTAAAATGATTATGTATGGAAATTGCTTTGTTCCCAATATTGTCATATAAAATATATTAAAACAATATAAATATATCATTATGGATTAAATTTCCTTGAAAACTGCTATCAATGATAAATTTTATGCATCCTCTACAATTACTTCTACTTAAAACTAAGCATAATTTATCGGTACTAGATGTACTAGGGGCTCTTTTAGTATGACTATATAACAAGATGATGTTCTTTAACTTGACAGCATAGTGTACCTTGGGTCTCAAATCACATCAGATCAAATGATGACCCTTTTATTTATCACATATTTGACCAATCAGTGTTGAATTGCTTTCTTTCCATAAAACAATCTTAATCAACAAACTATGCATCAAAATGTTATAGCTAAGTACTGATGATCTTAACCATCCTCACATAACCTTTGTTCAGATTATAATATGCCCCCTTGTGGTATGCTGTTCTTGTGACAAGAATGATTTTCTAACAGAACTCCACTGAAAATTCACTGAGTAAGACATACTCTTACAAACCCTGTCCCAAAATAAACAAGAGGCCCATGGGCCACATCGCTCACCTGAGCACCAAGGGTAGGACTAGTATAAAATGGCTTTTTATTGTAAAGTTTAAATCCAAAAGTAGTCCCATGACCAATCATGGATTTGCCATTTTTTAGAAAATGATTTAGAAGAAGATTTTTAAAGAATTTTCATATATATTTCTATGTAAAACCTTGGTCGGCCATTTTGGCCCCGCCCTACCCCCGGGGATCATGATTTGAAAAAACTTGAATCTACACTACCTGAGCATGTTCCATATATATATGATGAATTAGGCCAAAATAAAATTATAGTTTGTTTGGAATTGCCTCCCGCCTCATTGAAATGCCCCCTCCTGAAAAAAATTTATTGTCCAAAAGTAGGAAGATTTTTTTTTATTCAATAAATTTTTTTGCCCATTATATTTATCACATGTCAGACCTATGTAAAATTAGGTTTTATTGTTGATGGTAGATACTTTTTTTAAAAGTAAAAAAAATGTATACGTATTTACTGTTTACTGAGATTTTTATAAAAAAATTAAAATTTATCTTCAATTTAAAAAAATTATTTCCCTCCCTCCCTCCTGTGTCTGAAACCCTTCAGGCGGCAATTCCAAACAAACATTTTTTTTAAAGGATGGCCTTATGGCTTTGTCATTCTTGAGAAGAAGATTTTTAAAGATTTTTCCTATATATTTCTATGTAAAACTTTGATTCCACATTGTGGCCCCGCCCTTCCCCCGGGGGTCATGATTTGAACAAGTTACTGAAATTATTCGATGCAGTTGCATTCATGCTTATTCTTTGGTGTCAAAGAAAATTTTTTTTGTTCATAAAGTTGAAACGAATCAAAATTCACTATGGACATAAGCTTGAATACTGTTCAATTATTTCCATATTTCATCTAGAAGTTTCTCATACAAAAAATGTCACCCCAGTACACAGTGTAGATTTACTGAACACCTGCTACAGAAATACACAACATTTTAACAAGCTGTGTTATTTCCCTTCACCCCAGTACACAGTGTACCAAGATTTCAAAACTGAACACCAGTGGCTTGAGAAACACGAAAATCCCTAGACAGAGCTGTTTAATGTCAATGACAGACAGACAGTACACAGTGTAGAAGACGAACACCTGCTACAGAAAACACAACATTCGGCTCAGGCTGAGCTAATGTCAAGAGGCCCATGGGCCTTATAGGTCAGTGTAGATTTACTGAACAACTGCTACAGTTATTGAATTTGATTCATGTTTTAAGCCAGATTCTATGGCATTCACAATTGTGTTAATGTCACCATGATAATCATAACAATACACTAATCAGTGTAGATTTACTTAATACCTGCTACAGAAATACGAAAAACATTTCAACACAGAATGTGTTAATATTAATAGTGCCCCTATCACACATGAACCCCTGATCCTTAGGCCTAGATCCACACACTGCACAATTTTTGAAAAAGCATCCTTGCTTTTCAAAAATATTATAAATACCCAGGAGCAGATTTCAAAAAAATTATTTATTTTAGTTCATAAGTACAGCCCCCCCCCCCTCTATGGTACCCCTGACCCTAAAGCCTTGAAATTCATAATTTTGGAAGGTTACCATGTTTACATTACAATATAGGTGATTCATCTGCTTCATACCCAGAGACAGAGAAAATTTTTCAAAGATTTAATGTAATTTTTCAATGCATATATGGTACCATGCCCTAACACCAGAACCCCTGACCCTGGGGCCAAAAAATTCACAATTTTGGAAGAAGCATGCTTATCATGAATGTACTTAGTAAGTCTATCTAATACCGAGGAGCAAAAAAAGATTTTCAAAGAATTTATGTATTTTCACTATATAAGAATAGAGCCCCGCCCTAACACCAGAACCCCTAACCCTGGGGCCATAAAATTCACAATTTTGGTAGAGGCACTCTTGCTCATCATAACTATGCACTTAGTTAGTTTATTTAATACCCAGGAGCAGAGATGAAATTTTGAAAGAAATATTGCATTTTCACTTTATACTTATTTAGCCCCACCCTAGCACTAGAACCCTGACCCTTGGGCCATGAATTATCACAATTTTGGTAGAGGACTCAATGCTGATTACAATCATGCAATCAGTTTGACTGCTTAATGTCCAGGAGTAAAGAAGAAGATTTTTAAAGATTGCATTAATTTTAGTGGTTTTGGCCCCACCCCTCAGGCCCCAGGGGGGGCAGGTATCATGAAATTCATAATTTTTGTTCCCCTTTACCCATATTGGTATAATAATTATACAATACAATAAAACAAACTACAATGTTACTTACCGGTCAGAGAGTCTGTATCTACCACTCTGTATAGGTGGACTGTGTTGTTGTCGTAATCCCCTACCCACAGTAAGTGTGTGTCCTCATCATAACTCAGGCCGTGTGGTCTGTTTATCCCGTGTAACTTTGGTATCTGTAAAATTATGTGCTAAAGTGAAATAGTACAGCCATATATTACCCCCCCCGGGTGTCAATACCAATCACCCTACATACCTGTGTGTGACCTTCAGTGCTTGTAACAGTACAGTATTCCTTGTGGTGACAATATCTTGCACTTACTTTTGATACTGGCAGTAATCATGAAATATTTCTAGTAATAATGAAATATTATTTTTAGTAATAATAAAATAATTTAGTTTTATGGACCAACTTTTTTGAAACAAAGCAGGAGGCTAAGTTATGTTTTTATCAGGAATTCTTTTCACACTTATAATGAAAAGGGGGGTTACTTGATTTTCTTCTACAACTTCAAATACAAAATTGAATTGTCTCCCTTTCATTAGCAAGACACAGCAGTTACATTCAGGCTTATTCTTTGTCAGTTTGGTGTCTAGAAAATAAATTTTTTATTTTGTTCATAAAGTTGAAATGAATCTTAAACTTCATTATGGACTTTAAGCTTGCATACTGTTCAATTATTTCCATATTTCATCTAGAACTTTCTCATACAAAAAATGTCAACCCAGTACACAGTGTAGATTTACTGAACACCTGCTACAGAAATACACAACATTCCTAGACAGAGCTGTGTTAATGTCAATGTCACCCCAGTACACAGTGTAGATTTACTGAACACCTGCTACAGAAATACACAACATTCCTACACAGAGCTGTGTTAATGTCAATGGTGTCTATATCTAACTGTCAACATCAGTACAACTTGACATGTGATCTAAATGTAGACAGTTTACTGAATTTATAAAGGACATTGTTATATTCCCTTTCTAAAAGTGATCATAAGATCACACTTCAATATCGAACAAAACAGCACAAAATTTCAAAAGTTGAAAATTACTCCAATGATATATGTCACATGATCTAGTTCTTCTCCTATGTGTGTTGAATGTACAGTATAAGATGTTTCTGAGATAAAAATTACAAAAAAGTTTGACATAAGATTCAGTGTATATAGAGTTCAATGTACATGTAGGAATCAGTGATTGAAGAGTTACACACAACAGGGCTCGACATTAACTTTTTTTCCTACTTGTCCATTCGGACAAGTGACCAAGATATTTACTTGTCCGAACTTCAACTTCACTTGTCCGAAAATTTTTCAATGAATATCTTATTCTGTCAACTTGAAAACAATTACTTAAATTAAGAAATTAAACGTGCTTGATTTATTAGTGTTGTTAATGATAAATAAGACAAACACATATAAAACAAAATTTTATCTAGACTTCCTGTCCTGACAACTACATAAATGTTCGCAAGTGAATCTGGAATATCAATCAAATATATTCCAAACCCGCAAATAAGATCCACGCCATGCAATAGTATGGCTGCAATTAGTGAACATAGATCCCGATCAAGTGTGAACTTACACAGTGATTGTTATCGGGATCGAAATTTGGGTTTATGTACTGCTTCCGTTTTTATTCGATAAACTTTTCAATAGAGAAATAGTTGTTTTTTTTATCATTATTTGAAGACTTCTTTACATAAAAAATATCACTTGTCCAGTCGGACAAGTGCCCAGCAATATTCACTTGTCCGTAATTTTTTTTCATTGGTACCGGACAAGCGGACAAGCGTTAATGTCGAGGCCTGCACAACATCTTACAATTAATTACTGACTAGATGTACACCTATTATTACTTTTTTATCTGTTAACATCTTTATAGTCATCAACTTCATCTTTAACAGCTTATATTTGTTGTTTACACAATGAGCAGTCATTTCTGATCAAACTATACCATTTGTAAATAAACACTACATGTAAAGTTAGTCTTAAATGACCTCTCTACTGTAATGCAGTTATTTAGTATTGTTATTATAATAATTATACAATACAATAAAACAGACTACATTATTACTTACCAGTCAGAGAGTCTGTATCTACCACTCTGTATAGGTTGACTGTGTTGTTTATGTTTGACCCTACCCACAGTAGATTAGTGTCCTCATCATAACTCAGGCCCCGTGGGTACTTTATCCCGTGTTGTAGTGTCTTTATCTCTGTCAGATAGCGACCCTCACTATCTAACATCTGTACTGACTTGGTCCTATAACACACCAGGATTGTGACACATATTGGTATTAGTCGTGATCCTGGTGGAGGAGGTGTAGGAAATAATTATCACGATCTTACCACTACAGCATTTGACACAATAACATCTCCATTGCGGTTCTCTGTGATGTAAATCAGGATATTCATACAGTCCCTGACCTGTGATGTTGTGGTGCTGTATTGACATTGTGTTTTCACTGGAAGTTATTACCGCACTTTTGCCTGTAAACTGTATAAAATTCTATAATAACATCCCGATAATTCTCCATCAGGGGGAATATAGACACATGGCCACCATAATTTGTGTTGTCTTTATACAGACAGTTTTTCTTTATTATCTTTGGACAGTTTTACATGTTTAATTCCCTGTCTATATTTGTGATTTACAGTCCACAGTGTGTCCTCCCAATAATTATTTATTACACTGTCTAGTTCTTCTCCTTAAAGTGTTTGTCAGTATAAGATATTAAAACTTCCAATTTATTACACGGGAAATGTGATATATACTGACTAACACCTCTCACTCTGACAGATTTCTGGTACACTGCTCTATACATTATTTACAGCAGACATTTATTTCTTTATCCTGATGTTTTATAACAGAATCCCGTGTGGATTTCCTCAGTCAGGGAGATCTCTCTGTAAATTACAACATTGTAACAGAATTATCTACATCAGTTACATGTCTCTCTGTAAACATTCAATGTTTTAGATCAAAACTTTATCTTAATATACTTCTTATAATTAAATCTAGAACAATAACTTGTCTCTGTTCACAATTAATCAAATTAACACAAATATAAAACCTTAACACTGGGTTCTGAATTCTTTCATTGTCTCTGTGTAGAGCAGGGTCCAAATATTCACAAAAGGAGTATATCTAAAATGAAAATATTGATAGATTAAAATAACCGTGTATTCATAATAAAAATACTAAAGATTTTTAAAATTATCATAGATCATGTAGATTGTAATATGAAAACATGTCTGCCATTTCAAGTATTATACAATTTAGGAAACAAAATATCATCTTAAATCACAGTAAAATTTGATTTCCTTCAAATATTAATCCACACAATGTAGGTGACAATGTTGTGCAGTATTAAATGTAGGTTTTTGTGATGATGTACCACACACACTTTAAAGATAGGTATGATCTACAGTGAGCTTGTGTGTATCCACAGGGTGGGGGTCCACTCACTTAGAATTTACAGAGTACTAAACCAACTAAAAGTGACCTTGGAAAGTCGTAGATTTGGGAAAGGAGTTATTATTTTATTTTCTTTTTTTTCTTCCTTGTGAAGAAATTTCTTTTTTGACTCGGGATGGAACCCCCTCCCCCCTCCCCTGCAAAGAAAATTTACACATGGGGCATAACAAACAAAGACAAGAAATGATAGCAATAGGTCAACTAATGATTCACTTTATAGACCTAAAAATCAAATGATGGCTTTTTTGGAATGATATTGTTTGATTTCAGCTATTATCAAAAGTGCATCTAGTATATTCTATGATACAGAATGTAGGGTATAGATGATTTTTTTTCTTACCTGTAAGAAGTTGATTTCTTCACTTTCTTCTTAACAACTGCATATCACCTTATGAAAATCTGTCAAAATAAATTCAAAACATTAGTTTTGTTGTATTTATTAATACATATATGCTCTTTTTAACCTTTTTATTGGTGATAAAGTACACCAGGAGTTATATTTTAGTACCTGAATTTTCTATAAAATATTGATATGATTAGCCCTAAAATTATCAAAACTTTGAGTTCAAATGAAAAAAAAGAGACCCTAGTGCCACATTGCTCACTTGATTACTTTGGTAATGCAGTTCTTTACCAGGATTCCCCTCTTCCTATATCTGTTGTGCCCCCCTACCCCCCCCCCCCCCTCCCATCAGCACCATCCCCATCTTGATTTTAATAATATAGAATCTACACTACCCAAGAATGCTTCCACATAAGTTTGAGCTTTTCTGGCCCAGAGGTTCTTGAGGCCAAGCTTAAAAAATTCTTTGTTTGCAGTTGCCGACCTATAATTTTTTGACTGGGTCGGTAGGTAGGCATTCTTTTTTTATTTTTTTTTTTTTTAAATCGGATTTTTGTTAAATGACAATTAAAAGAGGTTTTCATACACCTACTAGACATGAATAAGCTCACCTTTTGTTATAAACTACTGAATGATAAAAAAAAGAGTCAAAATTTGAAAACGAAACTGTTTCAATATTCTGAAAAATTGAAAAAAAAAATCAAATTACAAAATGGTTAAAAAAAAAGTTTGGGTCGGGTGCATTTTCAGTGGGTCGTTAGGCAACTGCAAACAAACTTAATTTTATTTTAGGCCTGAGAAGAAGATTTTTTAATGACCCCAACCTATTTTTGTCTTGTCTTGAATATCTCCCCTTGGGAGGGGACTTGACCCTTTATATTAACAATTTAAAATCACCATCACATAAGGATGCTTTGTACCAAGCTTGGTTAAAATTGGACCATTGGTTCTTGAAAAGAAGTTGAAAACGTGAAAAGTTTACAGATTACAGACTACAGACAGAATGTGATCAGAAAAGCTCATTTGAGCCTTCGACTCAGCTGAGCTTATAATGGGAAAAAAAATTCTGTGTTCATAGAATATACTTTCTATGTATGATCTATAAGTTCGCATTATCTATTGCTTATCTACGTGTGAATATCTTAGGCATTACCTTGAATGTATTTTCAATTTTAAACATCTTTATGGTTTGAACAAATTTATAACTAACCTACCAGAGGATATTTACATAAACATAACTCATCAGGGATTTGCTATTCTTGAGAAGATTTTTTTCCCTATATACTCCTATGCAAAACTTTGTTTGTCCATTCTGTCCCCATCCTTCCCTTAGGGCTTATGATTTGAACGAATCTACGCTACCTAAGGATGATTCCACATATGTTTTATCTTTCCTGTCCCAGTAGTTCCTCAGGAGAAAAATATTAAGAGATGCCATTAATTTTTCACTAATTTGTAATTTTGTAGTTATCTCCCCTTGAGAGATGGTGTGACCCTACAATTTAACTTAACTCCCCTTCACCCAAGGATACTTTGTGCCATGTTTGATTCAGATTGTAGTTTGTCCAGTGGTTTCGGAAAAGAAGATGAAATTGAGAAAAATTGACAAGGACACTCACAGCGACGACAAATATTGGACAAATTTTGATCGAAAAACTCACTTGAGCCTTCGGCTTAGGTAAGCTAAAACTTATATAAACCTGTATAGTGGGGATAACCTCTTCTTTTCCAAAGCTACACTTTAAAATACGTCATCTGGATCTGGATCCTGTCAAAAATGAGTAAATGACATAAATTATTCATTATACTTTTCAACATGGCATACAGAACATTTGAAGGTTTCAATTTTTAGTGTACATGTTTCTTTCAAACTTTTCTACTTCTTCAAATAGAGAAGCTGTGAATGAGCTAATAAAATAAATTTGAGTGTTTGACATTGGTGCCCTTTTTTGTGATTCCATTCTATTTCTGTCCTCATAGGCCATGATTGAACAAATATTAATCATTATTCAGTTTCAACTTTAACAACAAACTATTTTATTTTTCTCTATTTCCTAAATATATATGTATTTCTTATATCTAAGGACATGCAGTTCTAATTTTGAAAATTCTTTAAAATAAATATTATCCTTCAATATTCAAAGTTATTCAGAAACCTGTAGATTAGCAATCAATCTTCATTTTCTTCATCATTTAGACAGTTATACAGCACATCCTGGGAAATCTGTCAAAATAAGATCAGTACATTTAGTATCTATTTTTGTACAACAACCTTAGAACAGTAGGGAAAGGTTTTTCTAAGTTGTAAGAACTTGTTACCAATCCCTTTGTATGAATTATACAATAAGATATGATCAAAACAAAACAAGAACAGTACTTTATGATTAGATATAGATATAATATATATGTAATGCAATTGTTGTAAGAGATTAAAAAATATTCATATTGACTGATTTTTTTAGACTCTAGCGTATTTCTTTATCTTCTTCAAATATAATTTATAAGAAAAATGTAAACCTGATGTAAATAACCTGTACATGATGGTGATCATTTTCATAATTCTCTATAATGTTGACATCACATTCTGCAGTAGCTGTCAAAATTAACAAAACAAATTTTAAAACAAAATAATTGTTTCTGCATGAAAACAATACAGAGTTACGGTTCTTAGTACCATGTCAGACTGGGGCCTTAGACTTTACCTAAGGAAATGTCAACATTCTAACTGGAATGCTGTTTGTGGGATTCTTACCAGAGTCAATTCTATAGCACGGACTGAGACAGAAATATATGTTCCAGCTGATTTTTACACACGAATATTTCGTTGCCGTTTTTAGTTCTCTTTTCAGTCTCAACCAGATATTTTCAATAATGTTCAAATCAGAACTTTGAGCGGGCCAAACCATTGAATGCATATTATTCTGTAATTTATATTCTTGAACTACTCGGGCTCTGTGAATAGGGGCGTTGTCGTCTTGAAATATATAGTTATTTCGAGGAAAATGGCGTGCTATAATTGGCCAAAGTTGATTTCAATAATATAATGTATTTTCGAGCATTAATGTTACCATCTACAACAGTCACAGTCCCTACACCGTTGAAAGTGATGCAGCCCCATATCATTAAACTTAACTTCGGTGTTGGAGGTTGCGAGAAACAACATGGCATCTACTCTTCGCCCACCTTTCTCCATATAAAAACACGGTTATCATTTCCCCAACGTCCACTTTGCACTCATCATTAAAGATTACCCTGTTCCAATAATTATCAATAGTTTTGTATCTGTTTCCTCTACACCAGAAGAGCCGCGCTTTTCTGTTGACTTCGCGAATTCTTATGCGCTTCCGAACAACTCTTCTAAAATACCCCTGTTTGTACAAATTTCGTTGAACTGTCCGTTTAGATATAGCAGAGTCTCTATTTTCATTGAATAAGGCTGTTATGTCTGATAATTTTCTCTTTCTGTTTTCTTTCCCCAACCTTAAAATGCTGCGACTGTCTCTGTCACTCAGCTTTGCCTGCTTCCCTTTCCTCGGAATGTTTTCTACACTTCCCCGCTTGCGATAGCGGTCAACTACAGATGTTATTGTAGACCGGGGAATTTGTAATCTCCTGGCTATTTCTGAATGTTTTAATCCAGACAGGTAAAGAGAAACATGGGTAGGATTTCATTTGTCATACCGGCGTACGCCGAATGCGCCGCTTGACCTTTCGTAACCCGGCTTGTTACTTCATTTGACCGGGGAAGATTCGCCGGCGTACGCCGAATGCGCCGGTCTGAAATGACCGGCGAGGAAATCGCCGGTCTTAGAAAAATGGCGGGAAGAGAAAACAACTGTGAAAATGCAGACAATTTTTACATAATCGACACGTTCTTTTTTTGTTTGCATATTTTGATCAAATCTGTATTCATATATTTAAAATATGTTTTTATTTTCTGAAAAATAAAATTTTTCATGAAGTTCATGGTTTTTTTTTTAATTGAATTTCGATTTATTCTCCTAAGACATAATGTAAAAAGTGATAAAACTTAATCAATTGATTATCATTTAGCGTAATTATTCATTTTTTTAAAAATGTTTTCGCCGGTTTACTTCATTTGCCTCTTAGCCGTTTTACGCCGGTCATATGACCGGGGCAATTGGCTACGCCGATCAGTGACAAATGAAACTGGCCCAATGACTTCTTTCACATCAGTGCTCAAT
>NW_026930124.1:0-108765 GCF_032062105.1 Saccostrea cuccullata
GCTCTCACGCTATATATAGCAGTTCTGAGAGACAATAAAAAATGAACTAAAATGGCGGATAAGTAGACAAATATGGCGGATAAAGGCGAACGGGGATAAAACAAGTCGTACAAAGATGAAAAGGTTCAGTATTTCAGAGTTCATGTCAGCTTTAATCAAAGCTTGTGTACATGTTCATTTTATGACTCCAAATCAATTTAATTTTGGAGAGAAAGAAGCTTCATATGTAAACACTAAGGGTATCAGACGGAAACCCTTGGATCCCGAAGCTGATCATAAACCTTATACATTTGAATATGTTGCGTTTGTTTGTAGTTTGACTTTTAATAAAATTTAGAGAAGGGGTATTTGCCATATTTCCATTGATATTAGCCCCTTAAAATTGCTGCATTTAATCAGCCTTTTTTTTAAATAAGATATACATGTAAGTATAATCATCTGATGGTATTTACTATCTTCCTTAGGCTCGGATTCACTGATAGGATCACGGTTAATGTATTACCTTGGATGAGGAAGAAAATGACAAAGAACCTGCCCGCTGGGGACGTATCGGTCCAGTAAAAATCGCACCATAATCCATACCCATATTTGTTTACGCCCATTAACGGCAAGGTAGCAAGGACAATCTAAATAAAAACAACTTATATAAGACTACTTCGCTTAATATTTTTGAATTCGGTACAGCGTATACACTTTTCTATATATTGCTACAGGTACTTGCAAAGGTCAGTCTAAAAATGGTCAAGAACAACTACTTGAAAGTTAAAGACTTTCATTAACTAAAAAGAAATATTAAAACGTTTTTCATGCAATGAAACCTATTCAATTTCTAGAGTCTATATGATCTATTTGATCTATATGTAAGACAATTAACATCCGATAATGTTTAAAACGGTATTTTAACATTGCTTACATGTACTTCACGGTACATCATACAAGACCTTTTTAAATGAAAAGGAAGATGCATATCTGCCATTTTAATTATCACATTATAATAAAGATGTGACATATTAAAACTGACAGTTGTTAGTTATATTGGGCATCCACAATTTTTTCTGGACATTCTTAAATAGGTAATTTCACAGTTCAAATCAACCCCACGTCCTATCTCTAAAGACTTTCACAGTTTCGTAAGCCATTTTATTGTACCTACCTGTGTAAAATTTCTAATAAAATTTATAAAGGGAAGTTTAGGATGGACAAGACGCCTTATCTACCAAAATATTCTAAGCATTCACATCTTAAAGGCACGTTACAGGAGCAAACGTCAAAGAGACAGAATCTGTCCAAAGATATGAGTGCTGGGGAACATGACGAATCAAAAAGAATATCTATTGTTCGGCATAGAAATGAACATTTTGATCACATAATTGGAGAAGTAATATTTCTTTCTATAATCCCAGACACAATAAGAAGCATATATCATAAACCTCATTGCTCACATGAGTTAATTGGTTATCAGACAAATATCGTTCAGTGATGTCTCTTTTCAATGGTTTAATCCTGATTAAATTGGTCTGTACAGAACGTATGTAATACTTACTGAATAAATATACAGACTAATGGCTACCGTTACCACCTTCCGTGGTGTCAACAAGTGTTGATAACGAAACGGAAACCGTAGAGCGATAAATCTTTCCACAGCCATGAACACTACCATCAGATGAGTAGCAACCATGGTGGAATTCCTCGAGAATCCACGTATGATGCAGCCTTGATCCCCTCCAAGCACACAATACCCTAACCACGATGCTGCAACCATTTGCGAGTTACTTATTGCTGAAATATGAAAAGGAATTTTAAAAATAGCTAAAGAGTATTCGGATGGAATCAATATTTGACCTTAATATTATGTTTTCAACTAATTTCGAAGGATGCGGATGCATCTAAGATAATTCTAAAGGACTCCTACATAAAGGTCTCCTGTATAAAGTATGTGTTAATGAAGAATGATTTGCTTCCTAATGCTTTTTATACCCCTGTAATCGAAAATTTAGGGATATATATTCTACGTTTTCCACATTGTCTGTATACAGCACCATTAAAATACCACACCGCGGTGATTTTTTGGGTCCTCGCTGAGTCTGGATATTAATTTTTAAGATCATCAGCGACTATCCATCCCCTTTTCAGATCTTTTCTGTCGGATGTGAGTGTGAATCAGGTTGGAATATTTATAGTTTTATCACAACAATATGTACCAAAGTAAAAGCACCAAGTCAAACGTGTCACTATACATCGAGACACGATTAACACTTACCGTAAATCTGGAAATTTTTACGTCAATTTTATTTTGCGAATTCGGGTCAAAATTCTGTTGATTAATTACGTTTCAAAATTTTGCGAATGACCACTGATTTGTTAAGATTTTCTTATTGATAATTTATTTTTAAGAAAAATATTTTTGCGAATGCAATGAACTCGCAAATTTGCTAAAAATTTATCTACAGCAAAAATTTCCAGATTTACGGTACTTTCTTTCGTAATTTATATTAAATATTCGTCTTTTGTCTCTGTAAAGACATGGAACAGTATTGTTTGGTAATATAGTTCGCTTTTGCAGCAGCAATGTTAGTTAGCTTCTCGTTTTCTTCTACTCCATTATGTACATTACCGAGAGATTCATTCTTTCATATAGCACTTTTAAAGCTCTTGGGTTTTCTTCTTTAAGCTGTGCAATACTCGAGTGTTAGTTTCTGGTTTTCTTGTTTTTATTGCAAGATTTGATTGCATCTTCTTTTCACAATTTCCAATATAGCTTGATATTAATTCCTCTTCCACGTTTATGCCGATGTCTTTTAAGTCACCGACTTTGATTGATTTCTTACGGTCGTTTATTTTATTCATTTAGTTGGGTTTGAATTGACAGCATTTCCTCTGACCCCTTTTCCGATTTCTCCTGTATCTGATTGCTGTCCATTGAATGGAAACAACTTTGACCGTCCTACTTTTTTAAAAAATTCAACCTTGGTCATAACTTTTCAAAGGTAAGAGCTAGTGCTTTCATATGTCAAATATGTATGTTATCCTTGTGATAAGACTTTTCATTGGATACCAACATTTTTGACCATGAAGTTTGATCCTTTTATTTTCAGAAAACTTGACATTGGCCATAACTTTTCAACGGTAAGGGCTAGGACCTTTATGCTTCACATATGTAATCCTTGTGACAAGAACTTTCTTTAAGGAACCAACAACTTGACCTGCCTTTAAAAACTTCAACCTTGGCCATATCTTTTGAACAGTTGGCACCAGGTCTTCCATATTTCACAATTGTATTTGTTGTAAGAAGGCCTTACTCTAGGTACCAACATATTGGATTAATTTTGTATTTCAGAAAATTTAACCTTTGCTATGATGCCAAACTGTGGCATCTGTGCTTCATAAACACATTCAATCTGTAAGTACCAATGATGATGATAAATAAATTTTTGCTTTGCTCTTTTAGTAATTGAATTCTTATGTTTTTAAAAGGTAAAACTACTGATTACTAGTATTTGTTCCCACTACAGATAGATTGAGCGCGTGCGAAGGAACGGTTGCTTTGAAATTCATTTTAGTTTGTGTCGACGAAGGTTTGCGAAGGCTTCAAGAACTGTGAGTGAGGGCAATGAATTAATCGTGGGCGTAACAGAAATGATAGAAAAACATGCTTGGTTGTGTCCTAGCTGCAGAACTGTAGCTCTCCGAAAAAAAAAAGATTATTGACAGATCGAAGAGCTACTGTACCACCTATTGAAAACACTATATTTCTTGCGCACTAAAAAGTGCGCACGGTTCTGGATTAATTCTTCCAAATTCTTACCTCAATTGCAAAAAAAAAAAAGCTAAGTTCAACAAATTCCTTACTCCTCTATCCAGTACTCTCGTAGTTTACATCTGTACGAGCGCGTTGGACCGAATTACCTTACAAACCAAAATGACAATATAAATAGGCGAAATTTTCGATGATCTTAATATTAGGGCCAGGAGAGCTATTAAAAACAATTAAAATTATGTTTTGTGGTGGAAACAGTGAAAAAATATGTTAGGAACACGCGATAAGTAATATTTTAAGCGAAAGTTTTAAAAACACAGAGAAATGAAGAGAGAAACAGAGAAACAGCGCACTTTTTCTGTGCGCAATAAATATAGTTTTTTTTTCAATGGGTGTCACTGCAGCTGTCCGGTCTGTCAATACAATTTTTTTTTCGGACAGCTACAGTTCTGCAGGTAGGTTGTGTACTTGCTTTTCGACAGAAATTAAAATATGGATTAAAATGAAGATTCAAAGGACTTTACATTCAGTTATATTTTCTAAAAAACCCCGAAACCAAAACAAAATATGTAAATTCTTCAAAGGGATAATTTATTAAATACAAAACAAAAGTTTTATAATCTGTATAATCAAATTGTGTATAGACATAGAAATAGAGACATTATATTAAATAACTGGGCAGACTAGTATAATAAATTTCTCCTTTGAAAACAAGAGGCCCACGGGACTTATAATCACCTGAGTATCGTGTAACAACTTTCCAACAATTGAATTTGGTTTGTGTTTTAAACCAGAGGCCATGAAATTCACAATTATGAAAGAGGCACCAATGCTTATCATAATTATACACTTAGCAATGCTTACTAGATAGTCACTTAACACCCATAGGTAGATCAGAGTAACTAAGAAAAAATGCAATTTCATTCTAAACCAGTTGTGCACCCCACCCCATGCCAAAGGAACCACTGACCCTGGGGCAACATATTTCAAAATTTTGAAAATTTTATCATAAATGTTATTTCATCAAATATGGTTGATTAAAACTAGTGAGCAGATTTCAAAGCATTAATTTATTTTCAGACTATGTACCCCCCCCCCCACGATATCCCTGACCCAGGGGGCATGAAATTAACCATTTTGCCGGATGCACCTTTCCTCATCATAAATATATATATACTTAGATTATTGACATAATACCCAGGAGCAAGAATTCTAAAGATTTTCAAAGAATTAATGTATTTTCACTATATAATCAAAAGAGCCCCCCAGTCCCCTTACACCTGATAGCAAAACCCCTGACATAGGGGCCATGAAATTCACATAATTGGAAGAGGCACTCTTGCTCATTATAACTATGTACTTAGTTAGTTTATTTAATACCCAGGATCAGAGGAGAAAATTTTTGAAAAAAAATAATGCATTTTCACTATATAATCTATATAGCCCCTCCTTAGCACTAGAACCCCTCACCATGGGGCCAAGAAATTAACAAATATGGAAGAGGCACTCTTGCTCATCATAACTATGTACTTAGTTACTTTATTTAATACCCCAGAGCAGAGAAGATTTTCAGAGATTAATCAATGCATTTTCGCTATATAATCAATATGTAGAGCCCCGCCATAACACCAGAATCCCTGACCCTGGGGCCATGAAATTCACAAATTTGAAAGAGGCACTCTTGCTCATCATAACTATGTACTTAGTTAGTTTATTTAATACCCCAGAGCATAGAAGGAGATTTTCAGAGATTAATCAATGCATTTTCACTATATAATCAATAGAGCTTCACCCTAACACAAGAACCCCTGACCCTGGGGCCATGAAATTCACAAATTTGAAAGAGGAACTCTTGCTCATCATAACTATGTACTTAGTTTATTTATTGACCCAGAGCAGAGAAGACGATTTTCAGAGATTCAATGCATGTTCACTATATAACCAATAGAGCCCCGCCCTAACACCAAAACTCCTGACCCTGGGGCCATGAAATTCACAAATATGAAAGAGGCACTCTTGCTCATCATAAATATGTACTTAGGTAGTTTATTTAATACCCCAGAGCAGAGAAGAAGACTTTCAGAGATTCAATGCATTTTCAATATATAACCAAAGAGCCCCGCCCTAACACCAAAACCCCTGACCCTGGGGCCAAGAAATTCACAATTTTGGAAGAAGCATTCTTTCTCATCATAACTATGTACTTAGTTACTTTATTTAATACCCAGGAGCAGAGAAGAAGATTTTTAAAGCTACAATGCATTTTCACTATATAATCTATAAAGCCCCACCCTAGCACTAGAATTCCAGACCCTGGGGCCATGAATTTCACAATTTTGGTAGAGGACTCAATGCTCATTACAATCATGCAAACAGTTTGCTTGATGTCCAGGAGTAAAGAAGAAGATTTTTAAAGATTTCATTAATTTTAGTGGTTGTGGCCCCACCCCTCAGGCCCCAGGGGGACGGGGACCATAAAATTCAATTTTTGTTCCCCTTCACCCATAGATGCTGTATACCAAATTTGGTTGAAATTGGTTCAGTGGTTTCAGAGAAGCTGAAAAGGTTCAAATGTTAACACATGACACACGATACACGACGGACGACGACGGATGAAAACGGATAGCAATAGGTCACCTGAGTGACTCAGGTGACCTAATAAACTAAATTCATTTTTTACTTAAACGGACGGATTCGCTCAGTTTCTAATTTACATTCACTCATTTAGTTTCTTTAACTACTGCTTATATGAATTTTCACAGATAACAAACGAGATGATTAACAGTAAGATTTGATATGAAATATAACCACAAGAGATTTAAAGTGCAAATCTTCTCTAATTTGTGTTTATTAATCAATATCGGATGCAATGTTGACTGATTTTTTATATGCTAGTTCAACTGACTATAAGTGTAAATTTTATCCTATTAAATTTAATTTTGCATCAATTTTTATTGTTTCATTTTGCTTAATTTCTGTATATTATACAGTAATGTATAATGTTAATACCTTTTAAAGTATTAGGTCAAATCGCAGTCAAAAATTTTAAAATGAGGCAAAACCTGTGGAGACTTCCAACTGTTGACGAGACGAGACAGGATATATTCAGTCTATGTTCAAGTATTTTCCGTGAAAGATTTTTCTCAGAATTTAGTTTAAAGACGTCAAAATTAAACTTTCGATATAGGGTAGAGTGCAGTTTCTTTTCCAACAGTCATTGTTGATTTAATTTATCGGTCCAACCATCAAAAAAGAATACAACCTTTGTTGATTCCGAAAATAAACCGGAATTTTTAAAATTGGCCTCACTGTGAATTTTAATAAACCTGATGACATTTTAGATTGTTTGATTGTTTTAATTGGGCTGACGATGAATTTTAATAAACTTGATGACCGTCTAGATTACTTGACCCTCTAATTTGTTTCTTGGAGTCTTGATTATTGGAGAGGACAAACATTAATTAATTAATGCTACAAATGTGCATGTTAATTTTTACAAAATTGCGTAACTTTCATCATATGTTTTTTTTTTATTTATTTGAGGTTAATTTTTAAGCTGGATAAAAAACTATAAAATGTGCGGCCATACACAAGTCAAGACATTTGCAATATATAAAAAAATTGTTATTTGCTGAAATTAATTGATCAATAAGTAACTTGTAAAGCTATAAGCCTACTACTGCGCCTCTCTTCATGACCCTTAGGCGTCTGTAAAAATAGAGAAATTTGTTTTTATGTTATAATTACGCCAAAAATAAATGACACGAAACATCAGTCACCGGAAATGATTCATGTTTGATCGAGATACTCGGTTTCGATTTTCGTTCGCCGCTCGAGTACCTACATGTATTTTCACTTCTTTCTTTTTTTTTTTTATAAAACACACTTGTTTAGATAGATTTAATAGTACACTCATTTTCATTCCAGGGGATATAATGTATTTGGCAATAATATAGATTGATTGATTTATACTTTATAACGCCGGGTCGGCAATTTTTCAGCTATGTTTCGGCGGACTATCAGTTTAAATAATCGGTTCTTGAAAAATTTTGGTTTCTCTGGCGGCCCCCAATGAGCCTACTCTTTTTCGAACTCCAGAGAAACGATTTTTTTCGTGCCAAGGGGGTTGTTTTCCTTGACACGGGGCACCATTTTACGTCCCATCCGACGGACTTAAAATTACTTTTAAAATATGTAAACTAAAAAAAAATAGTGTATAAACTGTTAATAAGAGACGACCATTTGATTGGGAAGGGGGGGGTTAAGATTATTTCAATTTAAACTCCCCTTTACCTAAAGATGCTTTGAAACAAGTGTGGTTAAAATTGGCTTCTTGAGAAGTTCTTGAAGAAATAAAAAATGAAAAGTTTACCGACGGACGGACGACGAACAAGGTATGATAAGAAAGACAGAAAATCAAAATTTAAGGGTGGAAAACGTTCACGGTAAAAGTTCTGATTCAGCTTCCAAATAAGTTTAAAATAATTTAATGTTGACTTGGTGAAAAAAAATGATAAAAAAAGAAACATTTTATTGCAACAAGAAGTTGACGTCCTGTGTACATTTGCACTATAGTTCTCTGGACACAACATTGAATTTGTATAATGTTTTAGTAAATTAATAGGTAAAGAAAGCACTAACAATTTTCAGCTAAATAATAAAACTGTATTCTGTTCTTCTCACAGGTGGAAGCTAATAAGGTAATTTCTATACGATTGAAAACGGCATTCTTTTCCTCTTTCTAATCATTGGTGTTTCTTCAAGCCAGAATATGCTCCTTCCACACATAAAACTTGAGAAAACACTATTAGCCAGCAATTGCCCACACCAACACAAAGCTTGACATCGGACATTGACGGTCATTGAGCAGGAAGGAAAATGAACAATCCAAAGTAAAAATCTCCAGAGCCAAGGTCCAGAAGAATTGCGTAACACATTCTTACCAGATTTCAGCAAGAATAAAACAACAGCATTTTGCGTGTCTCATACATGTACAGGTAATAATTGATTGATTGTATGTTGTTGAACATCCCATTCAAGAATTTTTCACTCATGTACAAACGTCACCATATACCTTTGAAGGGCTTCAAATTATGACCTTTGCTCGGCAATCAAGGTCTTTGAGCTATTATTAGGAACCTTGATTGTGTCAACGTCTGTCGTGACACGGGAGCACGATTTTTAAGGTGTCACACGAATGACCCACAAATTCACTTCAGTTGCCGAGATTCAAACTCACGACCTCCCGATCACGGAGCGAGCGCTCTAACGACCGAGCTACGTAAGGTAATGAATAAATGTATAAATAATAGAATTAAAATGAATGCTTTCAGATGCAAATAGGCAACGAGATCGAGGTCGGACATAAACGGAAAGGTTTAGCAAAAAAAATATTTTTAATCAGTAAACACAACTTACTCTTTTATTTCACTTCAATCATGATTCGAATAAACAATTCATTAATGATGTGTAATTAAATTAAATGTTTTTTCTACCGAAATCGTATACTAAAATGAGCACTTTATATATCAGATATTATTTCAACATTGTAGGTATTGTTGTGGCATACATTTTCTACTCAGTCATACAAAATGAATCGACCTGTGTCATAACACACACACACATAAATTTAATCTTAAGTACTCACCAGCGTACAACAAATCACAAAGACACACTGCTAAGGAAAGAAATTTCGGTTGCGAAAATTGCTTTTGTTTGAACATAGAGCAGGACAACCAGATCACAGCCACTAGACTCGATACTCCCGTCCATGCATTGATGAAGATTGCACCAACACTCTCCCTGGTCTTGTTGATGCAGGTACAGTTTACACTCATCTCGACCGCTCTCTGTTAGTAACTTTGTTAGTCTGATAATTATATTCTACTTATATAATAGAGAATCATACTTTGATGATCGATAACATAATTGAGACTCGCTCATCTGTCAAGGAAATGGGTTTCAAAGAATAAAATTAGACATTAGAAGAGACTTAAACGGACTACATCTGTAATTTTCTGTTTCTGCTAAGCCATGCTAACGAGGGATCGTTTGCAAGATCATAAAATGATTAATTATATAGAGTCCCTAAGGAGTATTTCATCTTAGGCACAAACTTTACATTGATTACAAGAAAAATCATTAAATCTAATGTATTTTTTCTATTCAGCTATTGAAGAGACGACATATAAAATACTCTGGATATCCAGTCTCGTCCAGGAAGTTTCTGCATGAAATAAATCAGTCCTTATATATGAAAACCATTATGAACTATATAAAATAATAGAACACTTTGCACTTTATGGGAATAGGAATTGTTAACATGTGCATAGGTCATGGCCAAAAAAAGCCAAACATTTTAGATAGCTATCACAGTAAGTTATATTGCATAACATTTTTTTTCAAGGAATGAATACTGCCGTAACATTAGTTGTCACAAAAATATCCTTCAGAACTCCAAGGGCAGATGATAAAACAATTGAACTTGACAGTCATGCAAATCAATCAACTAAAACAGGTTCAAACAATCTCCAAATACATCCTTCCTGCCCGACATCAAACAACTGGGCTTTTTATCTGAAAATTCTTTATTCCATGTTTTCACATTAAACGTTCACTTTAGAACCACAGATCTTGGGGCCTTCTTACTAGAGAATCAGAGCATTTATTTAAGAGACCGGGTCTAATTCGAGTGTGCACGACTTTGCTCAGCTTTTTTATTAATGCAGTCATTTGTGCGACAGTACACTTTTCCCAAATTTTTTTTTTATACAAAAATAACATTATCTGTATTAACCCCTACTGGTCTGAAAATGTGATTAGGAATGTGAATAATTAGGAAAAACGCTGAAATGGCTCTATCGACGTCACCATTTTTAGCTCTACTGGTCAGAGACCAGAAGAGCTTATGCGATAGTAAGGTGTCCGTCGTCCGTCCATCTGTCTGTCTGTCTGTAAACAATTTTTCAAAACCCTACTCCTCCTACAGTTTTGGTCTGATTTTAATATAACTTGGCACACAAGTAGACTACACTAAGATACATAAAATAGTGCATTGATTTTTGATTTCGATGAATGGTGTTGCCATGGTTACTAAAAATAGAATTTTCTGTGAAATTCCTTTAAAACGCTACTCCTCCTACAGTTTTGATCTGATTTCAATATTACTGGGCACTCAAGTAGACTACACTAAGATACATAAAATAATGCATCGGTTTTTGATTTCGATGAACGATGTTGCCATGGTTACTAAAAATAGAATTTTCTGTGAAATTACTTTAAAACGCTACTTCTTCTACAGTTTTGGTCTGATTTCAGTATTACTTGGCACACAAGTAGACTACACTAAGATACATAAGATAGTGCTTCGGTTTTTTATTTCGATGAGCGGTGTTGTCATGGTTACTAAAAATAGAATTTTCTGTGAAATTCCTTTAAAACGCTACTCCTCCTACAGTTTTGATCTGATTTCAGTATTACTGGGCACACAAGTAGACTACACTAAGATACATAAAATAATGCATCCGTTTTTGATTTCGTTGAACAGTGTTGCCATTGTTACTAAATATAGAAATGTCTGTGAAATTACTTTAAAACGCTACTTCTTCTACAGTTTTGGTCTGATTTCAGTATTACTTGGCACACAAGTAGACTACACTAAGATACATAAGATAGTGCTTCGGTTTTTTATTTCGATGAGCGGTGTTGGCATGGTTACTAAAAATAGAATTTTCTGTGAAATTCCATTTAAATGCTACTCCTCCTACAGTTTTGGTCTGATTTCAGTATTACTTGGCACACAAGTAGACTGCACTAAGATATATGAAGTTATGCACCGGATTTAGATTTCGAAGAACGGTGTTGCCATGGTTACTAAAAATAGAATTTTCTGTGAAATTACTTTAAAACGCTACTTCTTCTACAGTTTTGGTCTGATTTCAGTATTACTTGGCACACAGACTACACTTAGATACATAAAATAGTGCATCGGTTTTTGATTTCGATGAACGGTGTTGCCATGGTTACTAAAAATAGAATTTCTGTGAAATTCCTTTAAAACGCTACTCCTCCTACAGTTTTGGTCTAATTTCAATATAACTTGGCACACCAGTAGACTACATTAAGATACATAAAATAATGCATCCGTTTTTTATTTCGTTGAACAGTGTTGCCATTGTTACTAAATATAGAAATGTCTGTGAAATTCCTTTAAAACGCTACTCCTTCTACAGTTTTGGTCTAATGGCAATGGCTTCTTTTCTCATCCTTTGTTATAAGTACAAACCAGTAGAGCTACAGTCTCGACAGAGACTTCTGGTTGGATTTTCTAAGCAATGCATGACGCTGAAGAATGAGAATGACGCATGATTCGCTTGTATGTTCAAAACGTCCATGAATATTATACTAAAAACTGATGACAACATCTTAAGAAACATTCTAGCAATCTAAACATTGCTAATTTTTTTACCGAAAAAATCATATGCGCCAATAATTCATCTGCACTGATATGTATTTATACGGTAATATGGCAATTGTAGAGGTACTGACTTTGAAAAAAAATAAACTTGGTAATTAATTCCTAGACCAACCTAGATGGTGAACTTTTTAGAAATTTACAATTTGTTAACTTTTAACAATAACTTTCATGGACTTGAATGAAAAAGAAATGTCTAGGGCAGAAATACAAAAAATATGGTAAAATGTGATAATTTGGCGCTTTTCCAACTAATTCTTATAGGGTCCAATAGTAAAATTTGACAACTTTTGAGGTGGCCCCCTAAGAAATCGGGATGGAGAACAATCGATTTTTTTAATTTTAAAACAATAAATATAACAGTAAAAATTAATTTTCAAAAAATTATCAAAATCCCTTAGGCAGAAATAATTAGACTCAGCATCGTTAATTATAGTTTTTTTATTGATGGGAACTGCTTAAACCGCAAAGCAAACGCTCTATCCACTGCGCTATGGTTGCAACTTTGTTGTTGTTTTGTTTTGTTTTTGTTTTTGTTTTTTTTTTTTTTGGTTTGTTTTGGGCTCGACGGCGTTTGTTAATGTTAACAAAATGTAAAAATTCTGATTTTGACTTTTTATTTAATGCTATTACCCCCTGGAGTTTTGGAATGTTTAGTCTTCTTACGGAAGTAGATTTTACCTGGACATCTTTTTTATAAGTACACACCAGGAGAGTTTACCAATATTATCAACATTTGGTTTACTATGAAAATAAAAAAAAAATTCAAAAACTGCAGATGTAATATTTTCTTCGGATCTACGTGTACCTGTGTCCTTTTCCGACATTAATTGCACATATGCCTTTTTAAAAAATCACAAAGTTTCTCCAATGTTCTAAGTACATGTTTAGATATATTCAAAAACCGGGCCAAATTAGGCTCTCGGCAAAACATCTAATTTAGAAAAAATGTGTGTTTAAGAATTGTACTTGGCATATTAATTGACGTTTGTAGATGAAATAAAATTATTGATGGATCGAATTTTGTTGTTACTTTGAAAATAGTTCATATGTTTGGTGATTCGACTGCGGTTAAGATTAATTTGTACCACAGGCATCATTTTGTCAATAACCAAATCCGACAAAATTTTAATGCATAATATTTTTCTCAGAGCTTTTGGTATTTTACTGCACAGAGCTTTGCGTTAATTATATCCTCACGTAATTAGTTGCGGAGGGAAAATAGCATAGCTACACATGTAAGTGCGTGTCCGTGGCAGATTGTAGGCAACGTTTGAAGAGAATCTTTGGACTATCAATTCTCAGCTTCAACATACTTACGTGACATTGTGAAAGGACGAACCCTATTCATTTTTAAATTAATTGGTCAAATATTTCTTTAATAATCGCGTTTTACAACCTTCAAACCAAGACCAAGAATCTTGGTGTACGACTTGACAATACTCAATTCTGCAAAATAAACTTCAAGTCGAGAAGCTTCATTACACACGCTACGGTCTGTTCTACCTTTCAATTTGTATATTGTCATATTATTGTGCGTACCTTGAGACAGTCTATCAACTACCTGTGAGATATACCTAGGTAGATAATTACTGAAACTTAAAAGCATACGTGAGATGTTTCTAATACGTAAAAAGGGAATCTGCCAAATTACGTTTGCATGTTATGAACCAACCCCGTAAATTTTACGCATTCTGTTAAAATTGGACCCCCTCCCCTAAGAAAAATGATTAAAGATGTTTTTGTGAAACACTACATTCGCGGTGACCAAAGAAAAAGTTCGAAAAAGCTATTTTTGCATATAGATCACAGTCAAGGTCACAATGTCGTTGACCATGGTGTCATTTGCAAGAACTTCATCAATGGAGTAAGCGTACCAAAAATGAAGGCTCCATCTCTTATGGTTCAAAAGTTATGGCGAAAGTTCAAAAGAGCTTTTAAGGCTTATACATGTTGGTCAAGGTCACAAGGTCATTGACCTTGGTGTCATTTGAAAGAGCTTAATTAGTAAAGTATGCATATTAAATATAAAGTCTCTCTCACTGTCTCATGCTAAAAAAATTATGGCGAAGGTTAAATTTGACGACAGACAAACATACAGTTTGGACAAAACAAGATGCGCTCCCGATCTATCGATCCGATCGCATAAAATATGAATTAGTGTTGCAGTACATTTCATTTTCTTTTTTACCTTATTTTTAACTCAAGGATGACAATTACTCAGATGACAAAAAATTCCACTGATATGAACGGAAAACCACTATTGCACATTGTTCGAAGTCCGAGGGACATAACTTGACCGAAACATAAACTGGAGTTGATCTACATATTCTGAATATTAATGATAAATCTGCATATCACATTTCATTTCAATATGTGCGACCTCTATAAGAAAATGAACGGAAAGAACTATATGCGGTATTAACCAACATTTGCCCCCCAAAATCAAACTTTGATGGAGTAATATTTAATTAAGTCCTTAACAGGGGAGTATATGCTGACTTCAAAGCATTGAATAATTTCATAAGTAATGACGTCATATGTACGTAATGACGTCACAAATATGACGTAAATTTCAGTTTTTTATGAATTTTGCAGAAAAATGTACATATTTCGTCGATATTTTAAATAAAAGTCACCGAGCGCATGTGTGTTCAGGATTAATATTTTGATATAATGTGTAGAATGATAATATCAATGAAATATGTCAATATTGTTCCTGAACACACATGCGCTCTATAAATTCTAAAGCTTAAATTGTTGAAATTTCAATCTGATTAAAATCAGATCCTTTGATCCGCTCCCGTAGATCGCTACACAAAAGGATCTGAAGTAACTCCATAGAGGGTCACGTCCGAACGACCTTTTAACTAGCCAATCAAATAGCGTCTGACATAGCTCGTCGGGTGTGTTTTATATCCCACAATACATTGCGAAAAACAAAATGGCTGCGCCCATGAATGCAGCTCGGACACCTGTTAAAACGTGTAGTTTGGATAATATATGCGTTCTGTGTGGTTTTTCCTTTGTACAGACGTATATAGACACCAATGGAAAAAATGTTACTACAAAGTTTTTCGATAAGAAGTTGAAACTAACCAAAGAAAGAAAGGAGTTCATTAAAAATGTGCTATCCTTCGACATACATGCTGTCAACCCCGATACAGGCATTTGCCAGAAATGTTACCGATCAGTTGAAAAACTTTATAAATTAGAAAAAGAAGCAACCGATCTGAAAGGTAGACTTATACAATCAGTGAGAAAAATTCAAGAAACTGTACTAATGCAATCGCGAACAGTCGTTTCCAAACGAATGCTCAGAAGCCCTGGTGTTTCGCAAGACCCAGCAAAGAGAAATGTTGGTCTTCTTGTACCTATAAATTATGTAGAACCTGTAAAAATATTGCCATTTTCTGACATAAGCAATACATGTATGCAGCCAGTTGCCAATCCAGTTATCAAAAAACCGGTTAGAAGGTCATTAGCATTACCTAGCACAAGTACCCCAGCTGTCCTTAGTGGAGAAGTAGAGGTAAGTGTGTTTGTTGAATTATATCCAAATAATGATCAATCAATCATTAACCAAATTAAACCATTCATTACATTGCTTTAGGTCACGAGTTCATTAATAGATCAACCTATTTCAAATGCCAATTGAATTAATGAAATAAAATATACTGAATTTATCATTTGTAACTTCTACCAATGGATTAGGAATGTGCAAAAATCAATTTAATTTTATAAACAAACCTTTGTTTTAGCAGTGTTGGCCACACCCTAATTTTAATAGGATACATAAAATTAAAGCTACCAACATAGCTTTATTACCTGCATGTATATCAGCATAACACAGTGAAAATAATGGACTCATTGACCTTTTGCTTTGGTAGTTTTTTTTTTTTTTTTATGTTTTTCTTTTTTAAATTATTAATAAATCAGGGTTTCTCACTGACATTTTTATTTGAAAATAAGAACAAATTTGCCCCCCTCCCCCTGAAATTTTATTAATTTATCAGTATTTTTTATGTTACTTTCATTATTAAAAATATGTGTGCATTTGGCAAGTAAACTATCCCAAGATAGTCCCATGTAGTTTATACATTTAGTGACAAACCCTGAGATCACAAATTGATGTTTTGATTCTCTTTTCTTATTTTCCTTTTTTTCTTCTTACAGTTTTTTTTTACAGTTTCATTTTACTGCTGACAAGAAGTCTAGCAGTTGATAAATGTGATAAATGACCATTCAAACATGAAAGAAAACTTGGGTAAATAGATTTAAAACTTTGATCATTTAACTGCATATTGTTTTAAAAGGTAAATATTGAGTTATGGATTATATATGGAATATGAGATATTGAAAATACATGTTCTTTTTGCTATTTCTTTTAATAGATTTTTTAAATGCTAATGTAAAAAGTTGTAATTCAAATTTGTGCAGAAATTACTGAAGTATGTAGTACTTTATATTTATATTGCATCTCAATGAAGGAAATAAATAATAATTGAAAAATAAATACCAATAGCATTCCATTAAATGCCAGTAATTGATATTTATTAATATTATGATTTATCTTTATATCAGATCACTCTTTCATATCCAAGTGGAAAGAGGACTCATCTTGTGAGAAATGAGCTTCACCAGTCAATGTGCAAGGCCATTTGCAGGTCAGAAAATGTGGAACAGACAGTCCTCTGTTTATTGGTAAAGGAAAATCCCAGAGTAGTTGTAAATGCTGCAGCAAAAGTTGTATCGGAAGAATCCAGAGAACTATGTAAACAGAACTCAAATTCTCTCTTACAAATGAAAGATCAGGAGAGTCTTATGTCCTTCGCATGGGACAAATTTTATAAAGAACTGGAAATCCGAGCCCCAAATTTATTAAGAGTTGTAAGTTCAATTGTGAGTGATATTCCTACAGTAATTGGAGAGAAGAAATACATGAACATCCTTCACACTGTTGCATCAGGTCTCCATGGGCGTAGTATGGAAATGTCAGGACTTCACTACAGCATAGCTTTTGTCCTTGTTCATGGAGGATGTACGCTTAGGGTATTAAATTTGTATGCTTTGATTATTTGTTAAATTTAACATCTATTTAATTTAAACAGTGTTAACAGTTTATACTTGTACATCTTTCTATTAAACATGTTAAAATGAACTGTAATTTTGCAAATATATCATATACTATATATGTATGATATTGTAACAGAAAATGTATATATATATATATATATATATATATATATATATATATATATATATATATATATATATATATTTGTTTTGCCTCGGACTAAAATGTCGCAACGTCATTGGATATAATGCTTCACGTGATTGCAGTACAAATTTCTGTGGACAGCAGCGTAAAATTTTGGACGGCAACATGGCGGACGGCAACATGGCGGACGCAACGTCATTTGAACTGATTGTTTACACAAATGCTCCACAATTTTAGGTCCTCGACAAAACAAAACACTTACTAGGTTTAATCGACCCGACAAATTTCTGTAGACAGTCAGTAATAAACCTAATAAGTAATAATATATTTCTCTTGACTTGAAATTTCTACAGTTCATTTTAATTTTTTTACCTCTGCCAACTGTTTCCTAAAGCTATAGTATGTTTGTATTCACAGGATATCGATAGACTTGCCAAAATTGGACTGTGTGTTTCTTCAAGTTCTGTCCATAAGAAGCTGTCGTCATGGAAAGATAGCTTAGACGAAGCAGTGATAAAGTTACGTACAGATTGGGAAAATGGTGGGCGCATCAAATACCAGTTGGTTGGTGATAACTGGGACAAAAATATACTTCCATCATTCAGGTAAATAAAGAATACATGTGTATTAGATTTTTATAAGTTTCATATTGGTTACAAGTACCAAAATAAAATGACTACGTGTGATTGTTCCTCACAAGTTATATTCTGCATGAATGCATAAAAACATTTTCAATTGAACTATATTGGATGATGCCACGGTGCTGTATTCTATTGTTTTGTAAACACTTTTCATTTTCCCTAAATATATTTCAATCACAATTTTTCGCAGAACATCCCAGCAGACAACAACGTCACTACATTTGTTCAACACCATTGCAGTAGTGGATAGGGTTGTGCCAGTGCCTTATGATGTGCCAAATATGGATGCAAACAGTGATATTGATGCCAATCGCTTTGTACCATCTGTTGAGGAGCAAAAGTTGCTCATGGATGAATTAGTGTTCATTGTTGCATCATCTGTAATCAGCAATGTACCACAGATGAGAGATATATTTGGAAAAATTTACCCAAAGCATCTTCATCATGAATTTAGTGACCAAGCTGGAGAAAAAACAAAACAGGTTAGCAAAGATTTTATTGTACTCAAGTCATTTATGATCAAATTTTAATTATTTCATTCATCAAATGTTTAATGTTTGAAAATTTTATCAAGGAAAAAAAAATACAGTTCATGAATGTGTTACACACCTACCCGCTAGATCTTAAAGAAAGTATTTAATGCACTGACTTTTCTTACTAAAGATTTATTTGTTACACAGTATCCTCTGGGCCTTACAGACTGCAATGAGAATAAAACTGCAGAAGTGATTAAGATGTTAGGAGAATTTCAACACAAGTATGTTCCATTCAAGAATGATGAAATTCACGAACCAGTTTTTTTTGGTGGTAAGCATAAATATATCCATTATCCAAAAATATATCTCAGCTCAGTGGTCAGAAAATATATAGAAATTAAACAAATACACAAATCCGAGTAAAACTTTATTTTCAAATGTTTTACAACAGGGGAAACCCAACCTGTTAAGTTTGTGACATCATGGACATAGTTATGATTTTTTAATACTCTGTACTGCTATACTTGCAATTTACAGGTGATAGACTGACGGATGAAAGAATTCAATCAGCCCAACAAGCGATGCTGAATGCAGAATCCCCAGCAGGAAGGCTTGAAGGCTTTATTTCTAAGATTGAGGACTTTCATAGGCTGATGAATTTTTTAGAGGTATTTTTTTGGGGGGGAAAAATATCCCAAAGTAAAAATTAAAAACAAAACATCCAAAAAAAGTATGCTTTATATAAACGCATAAAGATTACCGGTAATAAGTAACTGTTAATTAATGATAATTTTTTTATTTTAGGCCATCGCAAAGTTGACCTACAGCACAGATTCTGCAAGTGACCCAGGCACAATGTTCTACTTTAGAAACTAGTTGAATGCTAGAAATGTTAAAGGCAAAGTGCGTGATTCATACAGGGCGCATAAATACTTATATTATACTGTTCTGGATGCTCTTTGTTGCGTGATGTTTCTGGATGAATTTGACGTTGTCAACTTTGATGACGTAATACCCCTCCATGAAAATTTCTGTGACAAATCGGATGATGAAAAAATCGCTTGGATAAATGAAATTTGTGAGAATATACTGAGAAAACACTTCTTCAATGAATGTGATGATTTGATGGAAACATTAAGAGAAATTCTCAATGATCCTAATCATCCAGAAAACTATTGGATTTCCAATGTAAATGATGGTCGTGTACAATGCCACTTTTGTGAACGATCATATGCCTATGTAGGTTCACTAAAAGTACATGAAGAAACCAAACATAATGCGAATGTCCCACCAGTGGTCAAACCAAAAACATCGAGAGGAAGTGAAAGTGATGATGTTGAAAGCTATTGCAATGTGTTGTTCAAATTAACTTTGTTGCACAAAAACTTGGATAGTGCTGTGGATATGGCTGATGGAAACAGGAGTGTTCGATCTGCTAAATATGAACTACCTGTGTACAATTTAACTAACAAAACCAAATATGCTATCGGTTCAATCCATTTGATTGCATTAACAGAGGGCATTCTATCAGCTGACCAACGAGTGCGACTGACAGCAAATAGGTTCATAAATTTACATGGAGGAGTCAACAATAATATGGCGTTAGATGAGTATGTAGAACTCTTAAACCGCGACAGTAAAATTGCCTGCTCAGGTTTCCAGACCAAAGACAGTATTTTGTACCACTCTAAGGAGTTCCCAATGGTTGTGAACTTTGTGAAACATCATGACTCAATTTGTGACGTGACACAACGAAAAGGGTTTCATCATCTGCCCTCTTATTTGGAAGATGTGAAGAAAATTGCCGTTGAACTTGCAGAAATGAAAGCTATTAAACATGTAAATGGTAGAAAATTAAAATGTAAATCCTTGACCTCTACAGGGAAAGACTTGTTTGACAAATGCTTCCAGCATTTAGGAACACTGATTTTCAAACATAAACCTTTGTATGCATATCACAGACTTGGAAATAAAAAGATGTAAATGTTGGAATTTTTTTTTTATTAAAGTTGTTACATATTTTGTCAATGTTTGATGCTCAGAACATCAATAATGAGTACCAATACACTTTAAAAACAACACAAAACAATAAAATTTTATGTGAATGGATTTGAATTTTTTGCAACAAACAGTCAATTATACGAGACAAATCCAAACTTTTTAATTAACAGGTAAAACAAACATTTTGCCATTATTTGAAGATGTGCTGACTCACTTCTTAATTGGCAAACAACAGTTTTTATTGCATTGAGACAAATCAATCCAGGTTAATGTCTAAAAGCAAATTATCAATGTCTTCATTGTCAGAACTCTCATATGATTCAGTGTATTCGTCAGTCTCCTCCTCTTCCTCCTCCGCAGACAAGTCATCTAAAGTAAAGTGAAACAATTTTTCAATGCGTGTTTGAGAACATGATACACATTGACATATGCTGTAACACAAATCACAACAGGAATGAACTGGTTCCACTTCTTTTAGCTGCGACAATTCTGTTGCTTTATGAAATGGTGCCAGCATTGCAACACGTCTACAGGAGTAGTTTATTGTATTGGTTGTGTTACTGGTACTTTTACCAGCTTTATAGACTTCTTTCACTTCTTTCTCAACACCAATCATGTGATAAGAATTATGTAAGAGTAATGCTGTTGAACACTGTCCATCACGCCCGACACGGCCTATTTCTTGAACAAGGTCTACAATAGATTTGGGGCATCCATACAAAATGACATTGTAAAATCCTACAAGGTCAACTCCCATGCCCAAGGCACTCGTAGCCACCACAATTTTTAATTCACTAGATGGATCTTTAAGCGCTTCCATTATCTTTGATTTTTTTTTATCATCAGTTTCTGAGTGAAACATATCAATGCAGGTGCATTCAGGTAGTTCATTTTTAATGTACATGTAAATGTTAGAGGAATCTTTAATTGACATGCAGTAAATCAAAGTTCTTGGAAATGTTCCATCATGCAAACCTTCTATTATCCAGCCTAATGCCATTTCAATAGAATTTGGTATCTTTTGAACCACAATTTTTATGTTTTCTTTGTTTGGAGAAACACATATTTCGATTATGTTCGTAGAAAAATTCAGGATTTTCTTTACACGTGAACTGATTTTCTGAGTACATGTGGCGCTTAGAGCAAGGACACTTGCCTCAGGGTACAAGGAACGCATTTCCCCTATGTAGGAAAACCATTTCCTAAAAGCTTTTTTTCCTCCTTCATCTTCTCCCCTAAAATTGAAAACATACTGTTACATAGCATTCACCTTGTACATGTTCATGTATAAGGGTAGGATAAAGTTTGTTTCTTGCTTTTTATAAACCTTAACAAAACTGCATTTATTCCAGAAATCAAGAAATTAATTATCTGCTGTTCCAGTTCTTTTAAAAATTATTTTTACTCTGATTAAATACAATATGTATGTATTGAAGAAGAATATATCAATATATGAAAGATGGAAATTATGTATGCTTACCATGTAGCTATAGTGTGAAATTCATCGATAACTATAGTGGAAACTTGAAACTTTTGACAAACTGATCTCCAGTGCTGATCTCCAACTAGCATCTCTGGGGCAGCGAAAAGGTAGTCAAATTCGCCCCGTTCAACAGCCGGATCCCTACAACCACCTCCTGTAAAAAATGTACACATTGGCTTTAAGCAATGCCCAAACTTAATAAATACATGATGCAAATGCAAATGTTTTATGGACACAATTATAACAACTGGCATTATATCGAGACAACTTGCTAAAATAAAAAATATACCAGTTCCATTACCAGTACAGATAAAAATATGCATTAATTTACACATTTTTACCACAGGCGCTTGTTTCATGTATATTCATTTGTTATGGTATATTTAAGCTAGACACAATAACGGTTTGTTTGTTTAATATTATTATAATTCATATTATTGATCAAAAATTTTAATATTTGATTTCGAGTACACTCACTACACAAATGTGACAATTTACATGGAATAGAAATTTGGCAATAATATATTAACTCTCACCTAAATAAACCGCTCTTACGCCGGAAATTTGACTCAAACGTTCACATTGATCTTTCATCAAGGCTATCAGAGGCGAGCAAATGATTACTTTCTTTCCGTCGTTTTGTCCCAATTCTTTTTTGACTGGAATAAGTAACTGGTACGGAAGCGACTTTCCAAACCCCGTAGGAAGAACTGCCATGCAGTCCTTGTATGTGAGGATAGCATCTAATATTCTCTGTTGTTCTGGTTTAATCGTGACTACATTAAAATACTTCAAACAGTTTTTCACGGCAACTTTGAGGTCAGCCATTATTCTTTGCATCTATTCAAATCGTTACCAAATCAAATCGTTTGAAAAACATAGAATTTATGTATATGTTTTGTGTCTTTTATATGCTTTTTATTCCTTTTTATTCACGATTATCAAAGAAAATAACCATTCATAAAAATATTACGATAAATGATAACAAATACACTCAATAATACAATCACGGCGTGGTAAGTACTTTGTGGGCGAAAGCAAAGGGGTATCAAATTGACGCGGTACCGGCTGATTAGCCGACATGTTTTGTGCAGAATATTCTGATTGGCTAATATTTCTCATAAATATTCGTAATATAAAGGTCGTTCGGACGTGACCCTCCATGGAGTTACTTCAGATCCTTTTGTGTAGCGATCTACGGGAGCGGATCAAAGGATCTGATTTTAATCAGATTGTTGAAATTTTGTCCATTTTGTCCTCTTTCTGAAAAAGGATATAAAATCGGACTAGTTTGTGACGTCATAAAAACAGAAATTGTGAATACACTGCTCTGGAACTATAATATTTTCTGTTAACTTATATTTCTCGTACAATTTATTGAATTCAGCATATTTCAGGAAGTTTTCAAAATTTGACTTTTGTGGGGGCAAACATATGCAATATACCGCATATAGTTCTTATTTCGAATTATTTTAAGTCCAAGGGGCATTCCTTTGTCCAAAATGGCCAGATCGTACCAAAAACTGAACTTAATTTAACCTACTTTTCTTACGATTCTTATTCTGCATACCAAATTTCATTTCAATATGTGCAACCTCTGCAAAGAAAATGAACAGAAACTAACGGTGACCGACCGACAGCACCAAAGCAAAAATAAAAGATGGATAGTGTTCAAAATTAAGATAAGCTTTTGCAATCAAGATGAGTCGCCCGCGTGGCGCAGTGGTTGGAGAGTTGTATCTAGAGGAGTTGTTCTTTACATCGCGGGTTCAAATCCCACTGAGGGACGTAGAGTCCGGTCTTTCGGATGAGACCGTATAAACCGATGTCCCGTGTCGCAGTAGATGCTGGCAAGAAAATGATCCCTCCCTGCTCAATTGCGCCGAGTATAGGACAAAATTTGCATCTATCTACAAGGAAGTGGTGGCGTTTCCATATGAATCAAAAATTCTCGATTGGGCCGTTAAACAACATACAGTCAACCAATTTGATGCCCTTGGCGAGTTTAAAATTGGGAATCATGACAAGCTGCCATACATTGGAAGTACACCACCAAAGTGGGCACAGAGGCTGTCAGAGAAATTTAATTAGTCAGTATAATACATATTTACTGTCCAGTTTTTGTTACATGTATAATGAAGGCTATATTAGTTAAAAAAAACTAGAGGTACTGTTAGCAAAGAGCTCACTAAATGATACCCCCGCCTCCCATAATGTCCATGTTCTGCTATATACTGTTTTACGGTAATGTGTAAAGAGGAATAACCCGTCCTATCAAATTCTATATGTGACGTCACAGGTAAGCATACAGCGTCCATGTTTTGCTATGGAAAACCTAAAATACGTGTCTATTAAAAAAGTAAAGTAGGAGGTGCACAATGGCAATGTGTAATAACGATTCTGTGAAAGTTTCGTTAAATTTCACTCAGTAGTATAAGAGGAGTTGCGGATAAGAGATGGATACCCCAAAGCGTAACAGACGGACGGACGGACGTACAAACAGACGGACGGACGGAAATACCGAGTACTATATACCCTCCCACTTTTCAAGTGGGGGGTATATAGTAAAGGATTTGTTTTCTTTTCAGCATATACATGGATATGTCATTGTGTGTTTATTAACAAATCATGACCATTGTTAAGAATATTCAAAAAGGGGATGCGTGGAAGGATGGATATTTTAAATATTTTATTGTACATGTACGATGTTACATGTTTCGGAACGGTTACACAAGAAAGTTTACATTTTCGATGCCAACCAGTATTACTGTATTTATATTGTGCGGTTAATTCTTACAGATTTTCAAGATGACAGACATGTGTTCAGCTGGGAAGGGAGGGAGAGTTTTGAAGTGCTATTTATGTAGTTCCAGAGGAGAGCGTCATTGTGTTTTGTGACAGGTGCTCTCAAACCACCTTACCTTTGATGAATGGACATATGTGCCCAGTCTGTAGATATAGTCACTTCAACTACAATAACTTTAAGAAACATTCCCGATTGCATTCCTTATATGCAGCTTTGAAGGGATCTTCTTCTGTTCCCTTCCTACCTCAGGTGATGTCAGGGAGGAGAGCAAGGTAGCCTTCACCATGATCAGGTGGGCGATGTTTCTGGTCTGGTTATTGCATTTTACGTCATTTCGTAGTATTAAACGACGCATCTACAACAAGAACCAGGGAGTAGCTGCGATTGAACAGTAGACAACATAATGTATCGAGCCCGGAGGTGTGTCTTTTTTCTTTAGTTCTTTCGTTAATTGTTTGATGATATTAAGTGTTTATTGGGAAACTTATTCAGATTATGTAAATTTTTAAGTTTACTGGTGAAATACCAGTTTAGAAATATACTCATAATTACCAGTTTTTTTCATTTGGTCCGAAAGAGTGAATTATTTATTACTGGATTAGATTCCGGGTGTAGAGGTTTTATTGGTTTTAGAAACACCATGTATTTTGTGAATGTTGAACAGTATTGTTTTGTTCATGTGTCCAATAAGATAAAATTACAAGTTGCTGTCCTTTAAAAAAGGACTGCAATACGTGGACCATTTGCATGTGTTTCGAACCGAAATTCAATCTGAGAACATTTCTAGGTTTAGTGAATATTCATGTGGGTTCGTTTACATTTCAACAATGACCTGCCTACTTTGACAGATAGTACATTCATAGCAAAATTATTAATTTTTATCTCAGATTAGCCTATAGTTTTCTTATTTAAACAAAGTTGGGCTATTTTGATACATGTAACCCATATCGGCTTAGACTTGATATCTGTTCTGGATTTATACGGAAGAAATCTATCATTAGAAAATAGATCTGATGGCACACCTGTAGCATATAGATCTGTAGTTACGCAGATTTTTAAATTTTCGACCCCCCCCCCCCTTCCCCACACGGAAAACCGTTTCTACAGGCATCTATCAAGCTATTATTGTGGATTAATGTGTATCAAATTATTTTGCAAGTCTTGATGCACAGAACTAATGCCGATTTTAAAGCTAGAACTAGTCGTTGTATGAAGTTTTCAATTCAAGCTTTTAAGTTTTTTAATAGTATATACTGCACGCTCTTCCTACTTTTTAAAATGCTAATGCCATAGAATCAATGTTTAGTTTGTATATAAAGGTATACATGCATGAAAGAAATTCGGATGCACCAATAAATACATAAATACGATAAATTATGCAAATTTCAAATCAAAATTTGCAAATGAAATAGCATATTCTAATTCGACTAGGGCGAATTATTCTAGGAGCAAGTTGTCTTAGGAGCAAACTCTCCAGCGTTCTCGCGCATGCGTATCCTGACTTTTGCCCAGGGCATCCGGTTTAACCTCGCTTATATATTTACTGCGTGGACCTCAGGGTCCACGCAATAAACTTTATTGAATTTTTGAGTTTGAGAAGACAGTCCAGTTAGCGCATGCGCACATTACAATTTTGGCATCCACGGCGGGATCTGTGAAATTTACGGATCTATTGAAATCTATACCTCCAGAAAAGTTTACAACGCAACACGTGTACCTGTATTAGTAATTTATAATGTTTTTTATCTGCTATATAATACTGTTTATTTGCATTATCTTGATGTTTTATGTACATGTACAAGTTATTTTGTTTACAAAGTAACTTTAGTTCTTGTATTCTAAGACAAAAGTCGTGCGACATGAAGAAGTGAAAATATGGATTCTCCTGTGAGCAGACACATAGAAGAGGATATGCTGGTGGGTAGAGAGTACAGTTCCGACAGATCTGTCCAGTCTGAAAAAGAAACAAAACTTACAGAAGGACCTGCTAAAAACACAATTATTAGCGCCTATTCCAAGTCCTCTTCCACAAACAGATGAAGTGTCTGTTTGCTATTTTGAAATATTTGCTACTTCTACAGTCTGGTAAATTACCTGTTCCAGTTAATACATGTTTTGTAAATCTTATATGCAGTACCCTTTCACAATACAATTCAGGTGATGTACCTGTAGCCTGCAAAAGTTCCTTTCTACAAGTCAGTTAAGCTGTAAAAAAGGTCCTTAACAACAGGGCCTGTAAGTCTCGTTTGCTTTCACTTTTGTTTAATGGCTTCTGGGTACATCGGCGTTCGTAGTAACAACATGGTGTATTGTTTTGCAATCGGTTGCACGCACCGTACAGGCGGAAAACAGACGTGTAGCTCATTCCAATTTCCAACAGATACAAAAGAACGGAAAAAATGGACTGACAGATGCAAGTGAGTTAATATATAGAAAAGAATACCTCAATAATATCGCAGTTAATTTAGAGTCATTTGAAGATGCTTGTTACAAACTAAAAGTTGCAAGTATATTTCAATGCTTTTAAGGACCCAGATGTTTGATAACACCATTTATATCAAAGCAGCTTTGTGTAATTTTATTTGACAATATATCGTGATTAAATTTACAATGAAATCACTAGTTCAGTTTCGTGATTAAATTACAATGAAATCACTAATTCAGTTTCTTCCCCCCCCCCCCCCCCCCCCCCCCCCCCCCCCCCATCCCCACCCTTTCATTAGTACAGATTAAATCATTCTTTTTTACAAAATAATATAACTATGTTCTGCAGTGTAGTTTTTCACGATATTCAAAACCGCATTTTAAATACTATTATTAATTAGTAATTTATCATATTTAAACATATACCAGGATTTATTCTAAATATCTTTTTAAAAAGATACCCTACTATACATTATAAGAGAGAAAGGTTTGACACTCCGGTTTGTTTATGTTAAGCATTCTAGTCAAAACGAAATTTCCTTAGGTAAAAGCAACGGAAGTGCATAGATATTAATGTATTATCTATTATGATAACACCAGAGAGAGATTATTACGTAAGGCCAAAAACTCTCTCGGACGTTTTCCTAATAAGTGAAACATTCACTGTGCAGTACCGTTGCGATTACCTAAGGAAATTTTAACGTTCTGACTGGAATGCTATTTAAGGAGAAATTGTAAGATTCATACAAGATGAAGAGTCAATACGACAGCAAGGACTAAGACAGAAATATATGTAGAAACAGTGTGTATCGACATTTTAGGTTGAAATGAAATAAATATATGTGGAATATATTTCTTTCTTATAATGTAAAGTAGGGTATTTTTTTGTGGAGCGATTATTTTGGGGGTTTAACGATTTTTCCTATTGCACACATGATCAAGAATAAATGTAAAATGTATAGTTTGTGAACAAAACTGTTCAGTAAGCCCTGGGGTTAAATGGGGGGAGGGATCCTGTCCACAAGTATCTGTGAAGAAATGCAAATAAATGTGATACTTCAGTGCACCCACCATTTTCACAGGAAGTAATTGCTAGGCCACCATTAATTTCACAAGGTACCCAGGGTCCAGTAGTTTCATGTTTAATGAGCTCTAGCAACACATTGCAAGGGTATTTACATAATCGTAACTCTGGTTACTTTGCAACACTCGACTGCCCATTGATTACCTCAATAGTCCTTCATTGACCAGCACTACATGCATGCATTTTCAAGAGCCACTTCACACAATTCAGTCAGGGCATAAACCAAGTGTTGGCACATAACGACCAGTCAATTCAATGTCCATTGCACAAAATACAGGTTATGTGCCTGTTAAAACTCATACTGTCAGCTTTTACCAGTTTCTTCATCAGCAAGTACTTTACCTGATGTTTGTACAGGTCATATTCCTTTTCTTACATCTTATATACTAATTGCTTCAAATGTTGGTTTCCTTTTCAATTACCCATCATCTTACATCGTTCAGAATGCTTCTGCTACAAGTTGTGACTTTTTGATCAATCAAAATATTGCTCCAATCAACATCAGCCCATAACTTCCAAGTTATCAGTTTCCACCTACCGATGGTGAACTCCATTGGAGATTCATGATGTGTCTTCAACAGTTCAACTCCAAACATTTCTCAGTAATTCGGGCCGAGGTGACATGATGTATTAAAATCACCACCACAATATTCAAAATCTAAAAGAATTTTCAGCAGACCCGAGTTAGAAGGAATACTTATCTTACTTTATATGCAATTATCAACAATGTATAAGAATAACATTACCTTAAAAAAAATACAGGATTTGAATCAAGCATAAAAAATTTGGAATGTAATAAAGAATACTTGTTCTTATTTATCTAGAATTATTGATCTTTCTAAATTTCACATTTGAATGCTGCATTTTAACGCTAGACTTAACTGTGAGGAAATTCTGATTAACTGGAGTCTAATATATATTTAACACAATGTTAATTTTAATTATTCACAAAACATTTACTCTGTTGAGATTAATTTGACATTTTAGAAACGTTCATCACAGCACAAGCAAGTTTCATTCTCAAATGAAGAGGTGATTACGAAACTTGAAGTCAAGCACGTTCATCCGATATTAATTATTAGTACAGAAAAAAAGAAAAAAAACAAACAAAAACCCGTGTGCCACATCACTAATCTGGATTTTTAAAACATGTTATCTACTTATTCGATTTCTCAATTATCTCCCTTTGAGAAGGGGGATGACCCTTCATTTGAAAACAAGTAGAGATCCACGGGCCTTATATGGGTCACCCGAGTATCATGTAACAACTTTTCACCATTCAAATTTTTCGTGTTTTAAACCAAAGGCCATGAAATTCACAATTTTGAAAGAGGCACCATTGCTTATCGTGAGTATACACTTAGCTTACTTACTTTAGTTACTTAATACCCAGAGGTAGATCAAAGTAAAAAAGAGTGCATTTCCACTTTATAATTAGTTGTCAATCCCACAGGAACCAATGACCCTGGGAGGCATATGTTTCAAAATTCTGGAAATTTTATCATAAACTTTCTCCGATTATACAGCAAATGGTTGATTAATACCAAAGAGCAGATTTCCAAGCATTAATTAATTTTCAGACTATGTAACCCCCTACCCCCACCAAAAGTACCCCTGACCCAGGGGTCATGAAATTAAGTATTTTGGAAGAGGCACTTTTCATCGTCAGTTACATGTACTAAGATCATTAGAATAATACCCAGGAGCAAAGAAAAAGATTTTCAAAGAATTCATAAATTTTCACTGCATAATCATTAGAGCCAAGCTCTAACACCAGAACCCCTGACCTAGGGGCCCTGAAAAATTCACAATTTTGGAAAAGACAGCCTTCCTCATCATAACTATTTGCATAGTTCACTGGTTTAATACCCTAGAGCAGAGGAGGTTTGAGAATCAATGTTTTTTTTATGTGCGATAGCAAGTATATTCATTGTTTTTGTCCTGTCTGTTTATCTGTTTGTCTGCGAACTTTAACCTTCGTCATAACTTTTGAACCATGAATGAAAGAGACTTCTTATTTGGTATGCATTCTTCACATATAAAGTTCTTTCAAATGACAATGAACAATGACCTTGACTGTGACCTATATGCTAAAAATAACTTTTAACTTTGTTGCCGCCGGGCGCATAGTGTTTCACAAACACATTTTGTTTCATTATATAAATAGAGCCCCACCCTAACACCAAAATCTCTGACCCCGGGACCATGAAATTCATAATTTTGGAAGAATCAGCCTTCTTCAATATAACTGTGTACTTGGTTAGTTTATTTAAAGCCCAGGAACAGAGAAGATTTTCAAAGAAATAATGTATTTTTACTACACAATCAATAGAACCTAAACCCAGAACCCCCAACCCAGGGGCCCTGAAATTCACAATTTTGGAAGAGGCATCTTATTTAACAAACCTGTGTAGTTGGTTACTCTACTCACTGCCCAGGAACAGAGAAGATTTTCAAAGAAATAGTGCATTTTCACAAAATTAATAGAGTCCTGTCCTAGCACCAGAACCCCTTACCCAGAGGGTAGGAAATTCACAATTTTGGAATAAACAGCATCATTTAATATGACTATGTATTTTTGTTCCCCTTCACTCGTAGATACTTTAGCCAAATTTGGTTGAGTTGTTGCAGAGAAGACGCTGAAAATATTCAAATATTAAAAAACATATTAACATATTTAATCGGCGAAAAGGGGTACCCGAGGATTATTATTTTACACGTCTGTAATCTATTCTGTTGAAAACCTAGTTTTGCCGGATTTAAAGGATGTAATGGCATTAAAAATTAACGTATTTGTGCACTAAAGAAACATTTATGCCATTCTATTTACATTGTTTATTTTAGGCATTCAATGGTATTTATTATATTTAATGAATATTTTTTAAAAATCCAACTCAATTAAATGTACATTAAACTAGAATGGAGCAGCGTTTTATAAATGATAGTCTTCAGTGAATGCAAATATTGCCAAGGCTTGACCTTTAATTTAAAAAAAAGTAGTTGCAGACAAACGTGGTCATTAATCTTCAAGTGTCTATGACATAAAGATAAGCTAGATAATTAATCCCATGGGATAAATTGTACTTCTCCCTCATCCTTTTCTTCTTAATTTACAATCAGAACTTTCCCAGCATTAATAGAGGGGATAGTAAAAGACTTAGCAAAACAACGTGTACAATCATGTAAGTGTAGCAGAGGATTCCCCCTGTAATCTGAGTACTACGTTATCAGTTTTGTAAATAACGTATGAATACACGTATCCATTTGCGTGTAAATTGCAAAGATACTTTTTATACAATTTAAGAAATGTATTGATTGAAATTTACAGAGGGTCCATCAAGCAAGGGGAAAATATAGGCAATGCTCCCCAACTTCTCTTCACAAATTAAATGCTCTACACAAAGTTTTGAACAAAGACATGACTGTTGGAAAAGCATCCAAAGTATACGGAATTCCCAAAACAGGCTATTAGACCGAGTGTCCGGTACCATCAGCGCTGATGCTAAAAATCTGGTCCAACTCCTACTACTATTCTTCATTAGATATTGACCAGGAGGCAAGATTGATCGAGCACATAAAATTAATGGCTAACTAAGCAAGAGTAATTCTAACAAAATTAACTGTGTGGTATGATATATATATATTTTTAACCTCATGGAATATTAATTCCAGTATTTGTTTTCAATTCAATATAGGGTCCATCTACTTGCTGTACATCTTGGTCACAGAGAAAAGGACAAACCATTTACATGTACGTTGAATTGGTGTTACCCCTGTAAGTCAAGATGGCCAAAGCAGAAGAACATAAAAGCCAGGAGGTTAGCCATGACTCGTGCCAAGTCGGAATCTCAGTAAAATATCGACAAATATTTTCATAAACTTGAAAAAATCCCAAAGTACAACTTTCAAAACAAACTTAATTGTTTTTATAATGTAGACTAAAAGGGAATGTATTTCCAACTTTAGCCTTCAGATGTTGTCCGTTCAAAAAAATCTATACCCCTGGTATAGTATCAGAAAAATCTCCAGCTATAACAATTATTTGTGCGGACAATCCCCCATATCTTTTATTCCAGGGTGCACCATAAATCCCGATCTTCGGAATTGTTCTGAGGGGACCTAGGGTAACGTTTCTGCATAGCACCTGATACCGCCCCTGATGTTTTGGAGGTTCGTGTTTTCTCTTATCCTATTTTGTATTGTTTTATGGACTTGTAATCTTGAATACTGTTCGTTATTTCCATATGTTTCATTTAAGCTCGATAGTCCATCAGACAATACTTAAAAAGAGCAAAGCAAACGCGGACTTCCAAAACATCAAAGACTGATTTTCAGAGTTTCGCATGTTTTATGATGCGGAGTAAGAAGTTCATAATTACATTCAGGTTCAAATTAATCCACTGCTGGGCGGGAAGACTAGTCGATCCTACAGATAAGTACATAAATTAATGTCCCTTTCGTGAATTTTTTAGGCACATGGAGATGCCATCACTTGTCAATGTACATGTATGACTGAAAAATTATATACTTTATATATATTACATACACTTTGTGACACGGGTCCTTGGTTTATATGGTCTAATTCAAATAACCGTTCTCGCCGTCCCGTAGTGGATTCGAGTCCGCGACGTAGGAATCAGCTCCATAATCTGTGCTTGAGCGACTGAGGGACATGGAGAGCGGTCGTTAGGTTAGACTGTATATACTGAGGCCCCATTTTCGCAGTAGATGCTGTCTCAAAAAGATCCTCACCTCTCAGTGTTAGTGTTTAATAAGCACTGGTGGTGTCTTCGTATGAGTGAAATTTTTTTTTCAGAGGGACGTTAAACAACAAAAAACCAAACTTGTAAAATTTTCCTTAAGTAAGAGAAAGGTAAAGCAAGATGTGTTTGTGAAACACTATGCGCCCGGCGGCAACAATGTTCCAAAAAACTATTTTTAGCATATAGATCACAGTCACGGTCATCGATCTTGATGTCATTTGAAAGAACTTTTTAAGTGGAGTATGCACACCAAATATGAAGTCTCTATCTCCTATGGTTCAAACGTTATGGTGAAAGTTCAAAAAAGCTACTTTTAGCGTATAGTTTACAGTCAAGGTCACAAAGTCATTGATCTTGACGTCATTTGAAAGAACTTTATTGGTGGAGTATACATACGAAAAACGAAGTCTGTATCTCGAAAGGTTCAAAAGATGTGGCGAAAGTTCGAAAAAAGCAATTTTTTGCAAATAGGTGAAGGTCATTGACCTTGGTGTCATTTGTATGAGTTTAATTAGTGAAGTATGCATATCAAATATGAAGTCTGTATCTCCTACGGTTCGAACATTATGGCAAAAGTTCGAAAAGGCTATTTTTAGCATGTAGGTAAGAGTCAAGGTCACAATGTCATTGACCATAGTATCTTTTGAAAGAACTTTTTTAGTGGAGTATGCATACTAAATTAGAAGTCTCTATCTCTCAAGATTCAAAGTTATGGCGAAGTTGACAACAGACAGACAGACAAACAGGACAAAAACAATATACGCCTAAGATCTATCAATCCGGGCGCATAATAATTATTGTGGAAAATATCTCTGTATCGTAGAAAGTTATGCCAAGCTACTGAGCACTTTAATAGTCAATGCAATATCACATATATTATCATTTTACAAACGGCGTGACAGTTTGCTTGATGGGGCGTGCTAAAATTTTGTGTGCTGGTTATCATTTTACTCATCGATTGGATCAATGAAATCAATACTAATATACATATGAAACTCGAAATACAACAATACCCCGATAATACTGGCCAATCACATTGAAAGGTTCTTTTCCAGTACGGCATTTGTAGTCAGGAGCAACACGTGGTCAATCAAAGCCCGTTTTCTGTCCCCCAAAACATGTATTATATTTGTTGTGATTTCACCGGATGGGTTTTTAATTACATATAACATGTATGAGATAATTTAAAAAATGGAATTAGAAAGGCTACTCTGCTACTGTTGTACTATGTAGCTATCAATATCATCATTATAGGAAGTAAAACTTGCTTTGTCCGTTCACATGTATTCCATGCGATTGGTCAGTATTGTCAGTGGTATTGCTGGGTTCTGTGTTTCATATGCAAAGTATTATTGACTCCATTGAAATCAAACATACAATCGAGGAGTAAAATGATAATCAGCATACGAAATTTTAGCACGCCCCATCAAGCAAACTGTCACGCTGTTAGTAAAACTATAATAATATTAACATCTTAACGTTTCCAGCGCTGTCGAAAGATATGATTGGACATCAGTAGATGTTCGAAAGAAATGGAACGTTTCTAGCAGAACACAAGAAGCTGTAAACGGCTAAAAAGGAAATGTGGAAGAAAGGCGGAATGGTATGAACAGCTTCAGGTCTCATCGACACTGAATTGAAGAAAGTTGAAACAAAGGATCAAATCTCCACTCTGCTTCCCACTCTGTTGATATTAGTTATAATTTTTATGAAAATTATTTTACTCAAAAGATTGAAAGAAAACTTGCAATGGATTAACAAATTAGTACACTTTGAACTTGAATAGTGTATTAAAAAATCGAAGTCAAACTTCATCCATTGAATTGAGTCAGGTCATAATGAATGTAATAGATAAGTCTCTTCTACTACCTCTTAACTGAACTCCAAAAGAAAGAACCTTGGATGAAGAATTTTCCTGAAATAGAGTTTTCAGTAGACCAAAATAAACAAGAGTTGCTTTCCGTTGGCCGTTATTTTGGTGGTGAACGGGGTAATTTTCCCTCTTTGACCTACCAGCTTCCCCCACGCCACAACTGCCAGTATAAACAGTTAGAGTTGGTTGAAAAATGAAGGAATATGAGCATGTTGACCCCCAATATGGCAGCCAAAGGGAAATAATTTGTTAAATTTGAGTTTACTGAAAACTATCTATAGAGAAAGAGGGATAAGAGGTACAGTAAAAAAATGTGCAATTCGCAATCATGAAATGGATTTTCATGATTGCGAATTGCACATTGATTGGAATCGGCAGGAATATAGGCGTAAAGTGAAAATTTATCAACATGTCACATGAAATTTAATTTCATTTATCGGGTTTCTGTGAAATGGGAATGGAAAATATTTTTTTTCGAAAGTGCGTTTTGATTTGCTAAAAAAATAACTTAAAATTGGCTAGATCAGACATTTGGTACAAAATGGTACAGGTTGTTTAGATTTTAAATTGTTCATATCATGACCCCTAGGAGTAGTGTAAGACCATAGTTTGGAATCCAAGTTTTACATCGAAGTAAAAAGGGAAAAAAATATTTTTCTCAATAACTACTGAGCCAACAAAACTAAAATTTGTGTGATAGCATCCTGGGGTAGTTTATATTCCAAATTGTTAAAACATGACCCCTGGGGGTAGGACGGGGCTACAATACTGTAGGATACCCAAGTTTTAAATTAAAATATATGGGGAAATCTTTTAAAACATTCTTCTTCGGAACTCCTGGGCAAAAAAGTTGAAACTTATGTAAAAGCTTCGTTTGGTAATGAAGGTTTAAAATTGTCCCAATTATGACCCGTGGGGTAGGGTGGGGCCACAAAAAGGTATTACAAAGGGGAAATAAGAACAGGATGATCAAAGGCATTCAGGTGAGGGATGTGGCCAAAGGGCCTCTTGTTTGGTAAGTGATGAGACTAGAAGTACTGTGGGCGATGAGCTCACTAAATGATACCCCCCGCCTCCATATAGTTATAATTGCAAAGTCCATGTTTTGGTGTGGCCGGGAAACCCAAAATATGTGTCGGATCAAAAAGTTAAATAGGAAGTGCACAATGGCAATATGTAATAAAGATTCTGTGAAAGTTTCATCAAATTTCATTCAGTGGTGTGAGAGGAGTTGCGGATAAGAGATGGATATCCCAAAGCGTAACAGACGGACGGACGGAATTAACGATTACTATATACCCTCCCGCTTTTTAAGCGGGGGGGGGGGGGGGGGGTATAAATATAAAAAGAATTCAAGAACATTTTGCAATTCATATTAAATAAAATTCTGAATACTTAAAACCCATTATTTCTTCCAAGTCTTTGTATATCACCATTAAATTTTTTTGTTTAGTTGTGAACTATATTTGCTGATTGACTTAAGATACCTGTTTGTATGAATGGAATGCAAATATATACATGCGGTAAACGATTAGAAAAGATTACACAATATGGGTTGATATAAGCTTTGTGTAATTATTATAAATGTAAGTAACAGGTATTATTGAACGACGTTAGTTGAAACATTCATAATAAATATAAACTTGTTTAATGTTAAAGTTGATGGGCATCTTAATTATCGATTGCAATAACGATTATTTCCTACTTGTGATGAATTCCACAACAGATGGCTATAACAGTTTTCAGCACTCGATCTTATACTCTCAATATTGCGCCCTTGTACTACCATGTCATCTCTGGGTTATGCACAAGGAATACATTGAACATTTCGTCTTCGAATTTCAAAGTAGAATGAATATAAAGGATAAGGTAAGATTTCTGTTAATGTATACATTATAATTGTAAATGCATTTTGATATAAGATATTAAAAAAAAAACCTTGTTTTTTTAATTTATTTTTTTTATTTCTTACAAAAAAAAAAACTAAAGGTAATGAGCAATGGGCTCACTAAACGAACCCCCTCCCTCCCGCCGTCAATGTTTTGATCTGGGAGACCCGAAATAAGTGTCATATCAAATAGTTAAATAGGAAGTGCACAATGGCATTATGTTATAAAGAATCTGTGAAAGTATCATTAAATTTCATTGAATGGTATAGGAGAAGTTGTGTTGGATCATAAAGTAAAATATTAGGTGTACATTGTAACAAATTTTCTGTTAACGTTTCCTTAAATTTCATTCAGTAGTAAAAAATGAGTTGTGGATCAGAGATGGATACCACAAAGCGTAACAGATGGAAAGAATGACATCTGGTGACATCCCGAACACTATATACCCTCTCACGTTTCAAGCGGGGGTATAATGAAAACTGAATCACATTAGAACTTAACAATGTAACACATACCGATGTACAAATAGAATTTCTGTATATGAAATAAAAAACGGAACATGCTGGACGTTAGATGTTAGACATGCTGATGATACTTAATATACTATGTTAACTTGCTGTGATAATTTCTTATCAAAAATCAGAAGATCTGATTGGCGGATTTTACTGATGATATACCTTCGTAAGCTTATTGACTGATTGGTCAGATTGCCATCCAGACAAGTGAAAAGGAAATGATTGCAGTAATTAATTAATTAACTAGCTTATAGAATACGCTCCTTATTCTGACTCTAGTTTCTCTGTATTAGGAAGAGCACTGTGACAGACAGTACAGGCTTGACAAATGTCTATATCCCCCTGTTCACTGTATGCACTATGCAGATACATAATTATTCTTGGTTTTTTTTATACAAATATCACCTGGCTTCGAGGGTAACGTACCTGAATATTTGCCCCAAGGTGACAGGAAAGCCCCGGAGTGTTACGTCACCCGATGCCAAAGGCAGAGGATGACATAAAACTCCTGAGATTTCCTGTCACCCAAAGGCAAATACTCTGGTCTAGTTGCCATGTGATATATGTAATTTAACATTTTTTAAGTGAAAAAAAAAACAAAAATAGTTCAAGTTTACACAAATCATCCAAAAACACTTTCTTGACGTTAAGAATGACGCTCTGTTGTTTACGTTTGTTTAGCAACCTACGTCATAAAATCTCGAACCCAACCTAAAATATTTACCTAATAACACGGGAAAGTGATCGAGAGGGTGACATAACTGTTTCCGTTTACATTTGGAACATAATAGGAAAACTTATCTAAAAATGTTATATAATATTCTAAAACAACATAATCCCCCTTATTTTCGAAACTGTATAATATATGTTCCAGCTCTCGGATTAACTAATCATAGACAGAGATTCTTAGCTTTGTCCAATATCAGCAGTTTCTTGTATTGATCAGGGTTCGCGGTGTGACCAGATGGGGGTACGTCCAGTCAAATAATAATCTCAATTATTGTGCATTAAAGGTCGTGTAATAATCGACTTAAAGCACTAATGTGACAAGTTATCATGAATGTGTCATTTCGACCGATTTTTTGACATGCGATTTTGATGATAACTATAGTATCGTTTTAGATTTTGATTAGTGCAGAGGAGGTCTTACAAGGAGTTGTTGAGAAAGATAGAATTATTTTTGCTAATATAGGGAAATATGTTTTTTAAAAAATATTTTGTACTTATCTACTAAAGTAAAAGTTGGTTGCGCTTCTAGCTCTACTAGTCAAAGAACAGAAAAGCTTATGTGATAGTGAGGTGTCCGTTCGTCTGTCTGCACAGTTTATCGATATGCTACTGCTCCTGCAGTTTTAGTCTGATATCAACAAGTAGACTACACTAAGATTATGACTTTAGATACAATATTCATGTTATCGGTTTTTGATTTCAATGAACGGTGTTGTCATGGTTATAAATATATTCTTTTTGAATATTTTCAAAATGCTGCAACATAATTTGTAGCTCTCCACCGTCAAGTGGTGGTGTCTTCATATGAGAGAAAACTCCTTGAGAGGGGCGTTAGACAGCATACAATCAATTTATCGAAATGCTGCTCCACCTAGAGGTTTTTGGTTTGATTTCAATATAACTTGGCAAAACAAGTAGATCAGACAAGTTACATTATTCTGTTGGCGCAGTGGTTAGAGCGTCTGTTCTAGAGTCGCAAAGTAAGGAGTCAATCCTTACGTCGTGGGTTCGAATCGCAGTAGGTGCTGGCACGAAAAATATCCCGCCCTGCTCAATGGCCCTGAGTGCCGAGTATGAGTCGAAATTTGTAGCTCTTCACTGGCAAGTGGTGGCGTCTCCATATGAGTGAACAAATCTCGACAGGGACGTTAAGCACCATACAATCAATCAATCAACGGTTTCGTCATGGTTACTAAAAATAGAAAATGCGTTTTGAATATAATAAATTATTCAACATACTACTCCTCCTCCATTTTTGGTCTGCTTCAATGAATCTCGCCAAGAATGACTATATCAATTTTAATTTCTTGCTGTTGCAAAGTTTCGAGTTTAAATGCTACTTTTCTCTTAAACTAATGGGACTACAGTCTCGTTGACTCCCAGTAAGACACTTTTTGGTACATTCTACAAATGATAGACATTGGTAAATATCAAGAATAGACGCATAAGTTAAAAGTGAAGTATTTTACAGACACTGGGGCATAAATCAAGTCATATTCTGACAATTATCTGAGTTAAAGACTAGACCAATGATATATACCGTCATTCCATCTTTGCCGCTAATCATCAATGATGGAATATTCTACATTATGACGATAATATTTTATCCTCATCGGTGTCTCTTTTTCAATATTCAAGTTTTGTGACACCAGTTTGACTTCAGTTAGTAAAAAGATCTTTAAAATATAACAATCAAATTTTCATACATGAATATACTTCTTTTTATTATAAAAGCTTACATGTAGACGCCACCCTACAAGTTGCAGGAACGTGTCGAGACCTTGTCAATACGAAAACTGATAACGTAGTACGCGAGAAATTTAGGGAATTCTCCCTACTAGACGTATACGTATGAAATCTTAATCTCTCTATTATTAGAACATTTCTTACCTCTCATCTTTCCCTTTTTGTGTCTTTCCAGACCTGCTCAACTCTATTTCTGTCTTTCCAAACCTTATAAACATGGACAAAAAAAAATCTGAAATTCATTTAATGGACATTTTTCTTATCAATACACAGTGCAACACAGGCACGTAGCATCGTTTTTGAAAGTGGGGGGGGGGGCAGCCAAAGAAATTTTTTTACATACCTGTGAAAGTTCACAAGCAAAAAGAAAAAAAAAATCCTATTTCGTAGGGGGGATGTAGTGGCCAACTTCCTTTCACTTCCATTTCTTGTCCACACACTACTACATTACTTTTATTATATCACTTTACTGTGGTAATAAGTGGGGTGGGGGCAACCAACCTTTCAATGGACATTTTCAATAGTAAGGTTAATGTTGGGGGAAAAAGGGGTGTGCTGCCTGTAACATATCTTTAGAACATTTCTTACCTTTCATATGTCGCCCGCATGGTGCGTGGTTAGAGCGTTTGCTACAGAGTCGCATAGTAAGGAGTTGATAATCCTTCGGATAAGACCGTTTAAACCGAGGTCACGTGTCGCAGTAGCTGCTGCCCTCCCTGCTCAAAGGCCTTGAGTGCCGAGTATTGGACAAAATTTGCAGCTCTTCACCGGCAATGATGGCGCCTCCATATGAGTAAAGAATTTTTCGTGAGGGACGTGATAAACAGTATACAATCAATCATTATCTTTCGTCTCCCCCTGTTTCCAGCTCTCCAGACCTGCAAAACAAGGAAAAAGTGAAAACACATAAGATATTCTGCCAATCACCTTATATTATGCATCATTAAAGGCATTAGAATGTATATTCTTTTCCACTGCCTGATCCGTTTCGCATCCATATTGCTGTAAATTCTATCAACAAAAAAAAAAATATTAAACCCGATTGGTGAATATTTTAGCCATGTACATGTTCTACTGAGATTTTTTATTCGTCAGTATAAGTATTGAATGTCGAATCTTGAATATCGTACCTCAAGCGAATCACTTATTTTGAAAGAGCCTTCTGGACTTTCGTATATACTTGTATCAGTTTCATGGAATGTCGCTATTCTCTTAAGCTTTATAGAAATGGACAGGCTTTCCTTCGCAAGCCTGCCTGCGGTTATTCTGGAAAACATTTAAGATATAGAACCGGTCACGGTTTTACTGTCACAAGAAAACCAACCTTTACGTGTTGTTCAACAATTTCACAATTCTCCATCCTGGATTTAAATTTTGAGTCTTGTAGGACTCTTGTAGGTCATGTCACTCGGATCTCCTCGGTTGACTCGTACCTCGCACACTCCATGGAGCGTAGCGAAAACAGCAGGGGATTGCCGACTGTTCTAGAAAAGCATTAGTTTGAATCCGGAAATGAGAACTTTATGGATAAAAGATATGTAAAGGCTATCCATATGTAAAGGTTGCTTTCTTGTGACAGTTGAGTTTATTTGTGTTAAAAATGTTAATAAAAACGTCTATTACGTAAAATCAGACAAATTGCAGACAAAATGTTAGTTGAAATGTGAGCTGTCACCAGTTCTACATTTAACACTTTTCCAGAATAGCAATATGAAGGCTTGCGAAAAGAAGTGGATGTAAACGAACGCCTGTCCACTTCTCTAAAGAGAACAGAATGTCGCATGAAAATCTAGTTTAAGTAATCGTGGTAAAATTGAAAAATAAAATGTTGAATTGCATAAATTAAAAAAATAATCTAAGGAAGAAAAACACATGAACACTTTTATCTTGCTTTAATATCCTCCCGTTGATCTACCAGAAGCCGCAACCATTTTTTGCAGTATTAAATGTGTATTTTCTTACAATATCTACACCAATCTATATAATATTACAATAATTTACCCCAGCCGGTCTACCACAATAGTGGACATGATTAGGACGTTGAAAGCATATCTCATCTTAATCGGTCAAATACAGTTTACTGTCATTCATTGTAAAACAGAAGACGGGAAGTTTTCTCTACTAATTGATAAATCTCAGTGGGTAGTCTTGTAGAAAGGAATCCCCTTTTCCCCGCTGCCTACAATGAACAATCCCCCTGTCATCAATAACCTGCTGCAGTAAAACGCCGCTATATCAAACACGCTTATTACGATATCACGCTTAAAGAGACAATGTGGCGCACTGAGGGGAAAATTGACAAAACACAGGCCTTTGGATCGCTTAAAAAATATGACTGTGTTAAAAAAAAAAGATAAAGGTATGGAACTCTTACACTGGGTGCCCAATTTAGCTGATAGACTATTTTTTTATCAAATGCTCTAAAATTTTACTTTTTATTTAAATCTATTCATACATAAACAAAATTTTACTTTTTATTAAAATCTATTCATACATGTAAACAATCTTCATTCTACCAAAGCTCATTCGGAAATTCCATACTTCTCGAGATATTCTGATATCAATTACAGAAAAAATTCCATACTTTTTCTTACTCGAAATTAGCTTGGGCCCCTGATCATTCACAGACGGTGTTTGAAGTGCAGCAAAGAGTTGCATAGTATTTGCAAAATCTTTCAACATTTTCTTACTCCAGATTGTAAGGTCAAGTCTGTAATAATTCATTTCGCGAGAAATTAATTTGAAAAGGTCTACATCAACAGCTGCACCGTCATGTTGATGATGTAAGGGATAAATAACGAGATGGTGTTGAATAGTTTAGAGAAAACATTCCCCTCCGAGAGCCGAAGGCCTGAGGAGGGGAATGTTTTCTCTAAACTATTCAACATTATCGAGTTATTTATCTTACTTTAAAAAATTCCCTCTATTGAACCCCAAAGAAACAGTGGCCCATTCATATATCCAACTGTGTCATAACAATGGAATCTTACCCTTTCATATATCCAACTGGTTGTAATACAAAAGGCTAACCGAACACCCCTCTGCGAGCTTGTGAAAGAGATGCTCACTTCATATCAAACCATTGTGTTCTACGGACCGGTCACCGGTCATTGATTCTGATGAGGAAATTTTTCTTACACAAAGTGAATTTAAAGATGTCCAAAGTTCGGGGGGAAGATACCGATAGTGTATTAAATGATATTTTAGACTTACAGGAGGAAAAGAAAATCAGAATTTTGATCTGAAGCTAGACAAATACAGTGATATTTCGGATGATGATTTGGTTCAAGTGTCTGACAAGATTCTTATGAAGTCGCAGACGGGCAATATTAAAACGGAGGAAAAATATCAGCGTTTCACAGAACCTATTTCTGATTTTGAACGTGAGAGAATTGCTGCGCCAAGATTTGCTAAAAAGACTATGTCTAAATCAAGATGGGCAGTCAATTTATTGAATTCGTGGTTGAGAAATAGACAAGAGAAATATGGGAACAGGGAGGACCTGCAGAAAATTAGTGGATAATTGCTGACCATGAACCCTGAAATGCTTAATTATTCTTTGGGGGGGGGGACTGAAGTGGTAACACCTTGTATGAAATTATAATAGCTATTCAACATCATCTACGAGGGAATGCAAGATATGTTACTCTGATGGACGATATTGAATTTGAAGGAATGAGGAAAATGTTAGACAAAAAAAAATGAAGGATCTAGCCTCATCTGGAGTCGGAATAGAGAAAAAACAATCAGAGGTTATATCAGTGGCGAATGAGAATTACATGGGGGAAAAGTGTATACTTGGAACAGACACACCCGAAAAACTGTGAGATACTTTACTCTTTTTGCTTCGACTTAACTTTGCTCTTCGTGGAAGTGCAGAACATTACAGTCTACGATATGGAGAAAATTCACAGCTGAAACTAGGAAAAGAGAAAGATTCTGTGTGGGAATTCTTAGCATATACAGAGGATATTTCGAAATGTAATTCCGGTGGAATAAACCATAGGAAACTGAGAAGAAAGCAGACAAAGGCATATGAAAACTTGGAGAGACCAGTCAGATGTGTTGTTTCTGTATTCAAGAAATATATTCCTTTAAGCTGATTTTTTTTCTTTTCTTTTATCACATTTTTTTTATTGCATACATGTATATATATTGGAAGAGAGATGTTATTAAGGTTATTTTTTTATACAGGCCAAAAACTGGAAAATTTACGCGCAAGGCCCAAGCCGTCAAACGATGAGTGGTATTGTGATGTCCGAGTGGGAATCAACACCTTGTCAAAGGTAGTGAAAAATCTGTGTGCAAAAACTGGTTTAGATGGGCACTTCACAAACCATTCACTAAGAGCAACAGCCGCAACGAGGATGTATTCAGCAGAACTCCCTGAACAACTCATATGCGAGAAGACCGGCCATCGCTCCGATGCCGTTCGGGAGTACAAGCGCACAAATACTGTTCAACAGCAGGAAGCTAGTGATGTTGTTCAACTTGGTTCAAAGAGGAAGTGTGAAAATATCCCTCAAAGCGAAGTGTGTGATTCTAAATCAATCAAAATTAAGAAAGGAGATATTTTGTGGAAATTCCTTTATAGTTTGATGGATATCTATATTGTATATTGCTGGTTACATTATTGGATGTGCAAAAATTGAATTTATCACTATTGTTATTTTGTGCTGTAGAAATACAATTTTCAACTCAACCTTTTCTTTTTATTTATTGTTAAATTAATTGTTTTCTGCACTGTTGGATATTTGACAGATATTCAAATATCCAACCGCCAAGCGGTTGGATATTTGAAATATCCAACGATTGCAAGTTGGATCTTACAAATATCCCACTGGTGGTGGTTAAATCAATAAAATATACCCAATCTAATAATAATGGGTGACGTCATTGAAGTTTTTCAAGAATGTAAAAGAAGCTATGGTTGAACGAATTTTTCCCGGAATGTATTTACCTTTCGATTTTGAAAACGATTAGACCGCTAAAATGTTGGTGACTTAGTAGGTTCATATGATCAAAATTAGAGAAAATCTTGACAATGTAAGGTTCGAATGCAAATGAGCAAATATGCATTGAGTATCTATAGAATAAATGCCGGGAAAATTTGTCCCGTCTTTCTAGCTTATGGTAGGATTTTTCTCATATTTCTTGTATTTATTAAAAATTAATGAAATTTTCATAGAATCAAGAAGACAATATCACAAAGTGATGGCATCGAAGAGATTAAATTTGACCATTTTATATTAAAGGTAAGGTCAGGTCAAGGTCATTACCTTTTCCCTGCGCATTACGACAAAGAGGCCCATAGGCCACATCGCTCACCTGAGAAGCTTTGACCATGCTATTCTTAACAAGATTTCCCTTTTGTAATACTTATTGTAACCCCACCATACCCTAAATAAAGACTTTTAGATAAAATTATAGATGATGTGGCTAACGCAGTGTGTGTGCGAAAGCTTTTTGGACAATTCGGCCTTGTGTAATCAATGAACACACAGAAGGGAACCAAATTTTGTTTGACCGAAAAACCTTAGAAAGCCATGGTCGTCCAACTTTCCAGTCAGTATTGAATCTTCTCTTTTAGCTTTTCTTTTACGTACTGGGGAACGCTCCGGCATAATACTTTCGACGGTCCATCATGATCATGGACGTCATGCCGTTTTAATCACGTTCATTTATAACGTATTTTTGATTCTTGCGATATTTTTTCGGTTTATACTTATAACAAACATTTAAATGACCCCGCGTCAAAATAGTAAAGCTCAAAACCGGATATACTGAGACATCTGGCCGGAGGCACTATACGTCGGTCAGGTCTGATGGCTTTCGCCCAAACTGTATGACTACATGTTCAGTAACTTGGCATACAAGTAGACTTTATTAAGATACAGAAATTAGTCATCAGTTTTTGAAAAACATACTTGTCATGGTAACTAACCATAAATGGAAATTATTTTTTTTTATTATAAACTGAACGTAGGGAAGAAGAGTTCTGATATTTAAAAAAAACGTAGTGCAGCAAAGCGAAGCATCCCCCCTTAAAGAGCAAATTAATAATAAAAAAATACATTTGACATTGATTGTGAACTGATGCAGGTTACCGGGACTTCCGTTCGGGTTTTGAACAATGCTAACTCACCCACTAACAAGCAAACACCTACACTTTCGTGTCTACATCGCCTCCAATTCTGTAAGGAAGAGATTATAATCATGCATCTACAGTATTTATAATATTTTAGTTGACTATTACGGCTAGAAGGCATCAGGGGGTTTCTATAATTTAAAAAATAAAATAGTTTCATTAGGCCACACCTAATTTCTTGTTCGTCGGACATTTATTAAATAAAAGAACGAGCGGGCGAGCGGTTAAATAATAATATTATTACCTTTTTTGTAGGCTATTTTTTTTTAAAAGAACGAGCGGGCAAGCGGTTAAATAATAATATAATTACCTTTTTGGAGGCTTTTTTTTTTTTGGCGGGGCATGCAAAAATTTGAGCGGACAATGATATTTTTTCTGATATGATTGCTACACTTTAATATTAGGGTAAAATTTTAAAAATTAAACGACACGTTTTTTTAATAAAAAATTCTAAACTTGAAAAATAGGCGATTTTAACGTCCATTTTTAGGGACACATTTTTCATTCAACCCCCCAAAAAATTATTCAATCTTAATCGAAATGTGTGAAGACTCTCAGATTATGAAATTTAATGTTCCAAGAATGATTTCACAAAAGAAGACATTTGTATCACTTTATTTTTAGCAAATACACATTGTTTTATATCTCTCTTCTTGCAATATTTTGCCTCTTCTTTTCTTGCCAAGGGGGGTAACTTTTGGAGCTTGCTGACCAAATACTACTCGAACGATTTCCTCCAAAATTCATAAACAATTAGCATATATAGTCTTTAATAACATATTAAAAAATTAAGAAAATTAAACGACAGGAAAATTTTTGAGGCAGGTGTGTTGTACATCCTTAAATTAATATTATTTGTCTAGTTTTGTTTAGATAAAAGCGCGCGGGTCCGACAAACAATTTTTTTTATTGATGTGGCCAAAAGTTCAACCGTCAATATGGAAATATTTTGAATGCGATAACAAATCACTTATTAGTCCAGTTCTATCTTCAAAAAGCTGTTAAAACGATTATAGAATAAAGATAAACAAAAGTTTACAGTGATGTACATCTTGCCTAAATCAGATTGGTGTTTTTGTTGGCTGTTTTTAAATTGTTTATTTTTATTTCGAGATAAAATATTTATTGTTAATACAAATATAATGCCATGTATTATCTTTGCAGAAGCAATTTGTCTACCTTGGTGAATCGCGAGTGAAATATTTTGTCTTGGAAAATTTATATGGATATATGCAATAGAAAAAAGATCTGGAACGGCCCTTTTGCTGTAATGCATGTACGTATGGTTAAATCATAACCCTTGGATTAAGGGAACTGTCAGTGTGAGGAATTTTGAGATACACAGTGCGGTATGAGAAATTATACACAGTTGTTCGTAAGTAATATTGATCACATTGTAATATTTTTCGAGGAAATACTCTGAATTCTGGATTTTTCATTAATTATTTTTAATTATGTTCTGGGATAAAGGCGTAAAGTTGAATCAACAGCTGTGTATATTGATCGAGGAAGAAACTGATGAAGAATTATCAAATAAATGCATTTTTCGGCAGAATAGCACTATTTTCTCATTGTTGTCGGGATATTTTTTTTTCATTTCTAGATACCAGACTAATTTGAATCAATCTTATTTACATATAAAGTACGAAATCATGTCCTTAGGAAAGTGTTATGCTTAATTTAACAAATCCATAAACCAATATAATGTCATTGTATGAGATGATAACTTGCTTTTAAGAAGTTCTACACTGAGTTTGGAGTTTAAGTGAATGGTTTGGATAAGTGTAGTAATGAGATGTTACGAACAGTAATTAATCTCAAAATTCTTTAAAACAATACAAATTGCATTAAAATATAGTAAATAGAATTACATTCTTACCCCTCAGAATTTTCGATTTTTTTTTTTTTAAGTTTTGCATAATTTCCAGGATGGTTAACGCTGACTGGCGAAATTATAGATAAATAAAATTTGTGGTTGCATGTAATCAAGAAAAAGTACAAATCAAAATGTTTTGGTTCTACTCAACCTAAACATTGCTAAAAATTATAAACTGAATAGCTCTAAAAATCAATAATTTTTGTATATATTGTAAGACAGATAAACATCACCCCTCTTTTAATATATTTTTACGATTCAAAATAGTTACGTAGAGAAAATCTATAACTGCAAGTTTTAAAATTTTGTTGAATGATATCATCAAAAATTGAAACAAAAGCAATTACCGAAAAATTAATTAATATATATACTGATAGGAAGTTCGTTTCATAGCCATCCAAAATTTAACATATATCTGGACATTCTCGGAAAGACGTACTTTTCCTATTCGTGTTCATGTGCAAACATGACCAGGGTGCTTTTTACTTCTATCGTTGAAGACTATCACGACCACCAACGCGTTCTTATTTCATCACCACGTATTTATGTAGCTTCCAGGCTCCTTGTGTTTTATCACTAGAGTATCTTCTCCCGAACAGATATACACAGACGCTGTATTTTTAACTGATATGTGATCTACTGAACCTCTACTAACGACTGTTTGACCTTAGCTGTCAGATCATAAGCATTATGCGTATATCCCTTTATTCCTGTTTCATTTCCAGAAAGTCGCGCAATCCAAGCAGTTAAGGTTCCATTAACTTTTTAACGTTTAAGAGAAGTAAATGCTGGAACTATAGATATTGATAAATAAAAAAAAGTGTCAGAGAGACATGTGAAATAGTAAATAATTTTCCAGATATACGTATTTGTATGGAAAATTTAACCAATACCATTATATTGGACATTCATTTTCGTCAGCTTCTCTTGCAAGTCGACAGTCGATAGAGTTTCTCTGCAGTGCCCTTCAACTTCATAATCCCACATGTGCTCTTCCTGATTATAATAATGTTTAATATCATTTTGCTTATCAAATGGACAAATTAAAACATTTTCATAATTAATCAATCAAAGATACTAGATCACGATTATTTCTGTTTTCATAAAATTTCCCATCATTGTTGGGGTATTAATCTGTTAATGTTTATGCATGTATAAAAAAAAATTTGTTTACTCCGCACATTTCACTGATCATTGATTGACAATACTTGTGAGTTTGTTTGGCTTTCTCACATTTTTGTCTGACGTTTCTGGAAGATAGTTATATTTTTTCATTAATACACAATTTTCCACTATCACTTTCTTAGATGAAATATGTTTACAAGCATTCTTTTTTTTTTTTTAAATATTTCGGTAATATGTCGGTGAGAAGTGCTAATGTAACATATTTGAAGGAGAAAATATTATCTAATGGTTGGTACCGTATTTGTGGTTAAAGTCATGTGGAAAAAAATGCTCATACTTTCACTTCCATTCCTTTGCCCCCGTGGGGATCCGGGTTAGAATAGGTCCTCAGTACCCCTTCCTTGTCGTAAAAGGCGACTAAATGGGGCGGTCGTTCGGATGAGACCGTATAAACCGAGGTCCCGTGTCACAGCAGGTGTGGCACGATAAAGAAATATTCCTTTATTATTTTCCAATTTCAAAGAAATGGATTGATTGATTGATTGCATACTGTTTAACGTCCCTCTCTAGAATATTTCACTGATATGGAGACGTCACCATTGCCGGTGAAGGGCTGCAAATTTAGGCCTGCTCAAAGGCCGTAAGTGCCGAGCATAGGCCTAAATTTGCAGCCCTTCACCGGCAATGGTGACGTCTCCATATCAGTGAAATATTCTGGAGAGGGACGTTAAACAGTATACAATCAATCAATCAATCCATTCCTTTGAAATTGGAAAATAAGTAAAAAATATTTACGACTCATTGTCATTATTTCCTTCTCTTATATAAATGCTAAAGCCCTGATGCTCCTCTTAGATCAAATACTTCGCTTTCGTTAAAAAAAATTGAAGGAAATTGATTACGGGAAAATTTATTCTGCCTTTTAAGACCAATCGATCTAACAGAATGGTTGAGCCTTGTAATTTCAACAATAAAAAGACCTTAATAAAGTGAACAGTTTTCTAGTTCAATTTCATTTAACCTCATCAAGTATTTATAAAGCTGGAAAGAGAGGAAACTTATCAGCCTCATCCATCATATATTCCAAACACACAAAGGTATACTAACCGTCGATGCATGTTTAAACTAGACAGAAATTCTTGCTAAAGACAGAAAACCGTGTTCGATTTTTTTTTCTGAGCTTACAACCTTGCCATTTGTCTGCCAAAAAAACCAGAAGTCTCTGTCGAGACTGTAGCTCTACTAATTTGTACTTATCAAAAACCATTGCACTATTTTATGTATCTTTGTGTAGTCTACTTGTGTGCCAACTTATTTTGAAATCAAACTAAAACTGTAGAAGGAGTAGCGTTTTAAAGGAATTTCACAGAAAATTCTATTTTTATTAACCATGGTAACACCGTTCATCGAAATCAAAAACCGATGCACTATTCTATGTATCTTAGTGTAGTCTACTTGTGTGCCAAGTTATATTGAAATCAGACCAAAACTGTAGAAGGAGTAGTGTTTTAAAGGAATTTCACAGAGAATTCTATTTATAGTAACCATGGCAACACCGTTCACCAAAATCAAAAACTGATGCACAATTCTATGTATCTTAGTGTAGTCTACTTGTGTGCCAAGTTATATTGAAATCTGATCAAATCTGTAGAAGGAGTAGCGTTTTAAAGGAATTTCAGAGAAAATTCTATTTTTAGTAACCATGGCAACACCGTTCATCGAAATCCAAAACCGATGCACTATTCTATGTATCTTAGTGTAGTCTACTTGTGTGCCAATTTATATTGAAATCTGATCAAATCTGTAGAAGGAGTAGCGTTTTAAAGTAATTTCACAGAAAATTCTATTTTTAGTAACCATGGCAACACCAATCATCGAAATTAAAAACCGATGCACTATTCTATGTATCTTAGTGTAGTCTACTTGTGTGCCAAGTAATATTGAAATCAGACTGAAATTGTAGGAGGAGTAGCGTTTTGAAAAATTGTTTACAGACAGACGGACAGACAGACAGACGGACGGACGGACGGACGCCGGACGCATTACTATCGCATAAGCTCTTCTGGTCTCTGACCAGTAGAGCTAAAAAAAAAGATTGATTTAACGGTCCTTGAAAAATTAAACGTAACATTTAGAATTGCACAACTCCTTTAAATTTTTTTTTTTTTCATATATCTATGTCGAGTATTTTTGCATCCCCCTAACATTTAATAGCTTATCTTAATCAGTTATGACTAGAATGAAATTTTGAGGCAATTATATATTTTTATGCCCCCCATCGAAGAAGGGAGGGCATATATTGCTTTGCTGTTGACTGTCGGTTGGTCGATCGGTCCACAATCAGTTTTCGTTCATTTTCTTCGCAGAGATTGCACATATTGAAATGAAAATTGGTATACACTTTCAGAGAATTTTTCACTCATATGGACTCGACGCCATGCACTTGTCGGTGGAGAGTTGTACATTTTGGGTTATGCTCGGAAGTCAGGGCTATTGAGCAGTGAGGGATTTTTTTCATGTCTGCATCTGGTCAAGGTAACATCGAAGGTCGCTTAATCTATGTTTTTTTTTTAATTGTAATGCAGTAGAAAATACAGACATGCTTATAAGCAAGACTAAAATAAAGAACTAGATTAATATGAGCTCCTCAATTAGTTTTGAAAGATTATACAGCGTTTATTTGTTTTTTAACGTCGCTCTCTGAAGTTTTTCACTCATCTGGAGAGAACGCCACTTGAAAATTTTGACTTGCATCTCGAAACTCGGGTCATTGAGCAGTGAGGAATTTTTTCATGTCAGCACCTACTATGACACGGGACCTCGGTTTATATACTAGTATACTTTCTTACCGGAGGACAGGTCTCCACGTCCCCAAAATGGTAATTGGGAGTCGAGCCTGCGACGTAAGGATCACCTCCATACACCTTGAGTCGTGGAGCTTCTCTTACCACTGCGCCACGTGGGCGACTGTAGAATTCTATATAGAGTTATGGATATATATCTTGACACTTTAAAGACATATTTGAAAGATTTCTCAAATTAATACCTTGTAATTTTTAAATAAGAGAAACGTCTGATCGATGAGAAAAATCGATTGTAGATTGATATTCCTCTTATGTAACTTACAGTATTGTTAAAGGAACATCCAACTACATGTATATGTGTTTGAGTGTTAGCGAGGCGAGCAAATAGTTCATTAAAATTGAAGTGTTGTCAAGCTTGAACTCAATACGAAGATTCTTATTAGAACAATGTTATGCAAATATTAAATATGTGCAATAGGAATAATTAAGTTGCCATTATTTCTTTGAGACGCAATGTTGATACTCAAATATTAAAGATGTGATTTAGAGACCAATACTCAAGAATGAAAGTGATACAAGACTTTGTAATAAAATGAAAGGGAGGCACTGATAGCGTTATTAGTGAAATCCCAGCTGTTTCTTGACATGTATTTTTAAATGAGATATGTGCATGCAGTCTTTATAATGAAATTTTTAGAAGGAAGAATAATTTATAAACTACTTAATCATCTAAGAGTTATGTATTTGTTGCAGACATATTTCCTGACTTCAATCAGCGATGGTCAACAACAGAGGTAAATCTGTATGTAAAAAAAAAAGCTAATTGAACTTTTTTGTTTCTTATCATTTGTACAATATTCTCTGTGGCAAAATGTTTGTAATGTGTGATTATAGTTGTGAGTTATTATTCTACAAAAGTTTTATTTCTTGGCACCTGGACCCATTCCAATTACTCATTTGTGCTACTCAAGTCGTCCTGCACTCGGCAGAATAGAGAAGCTAGTGCCCACCCCCATCCATTCCACTTCCTTTGCCGGGTTCGGCCTCAAAGATATAGTACTTAGTGCTGAAATCTTATTTATTCTGCATGTACCTTGGGAAAGTACACTCAATGTATGATAAGAGTTTTGAATGAAACATATGAAGATAACGAACAGTATTCAAGATCAAAAGTCCATAAAACAATACAAAATAGCAGAGCATACACCGACCTCCAAAACACCAGAAGCGGGATCAGGTGCCATGGAGGAGTGAGCATCCCCTGCCGACCGGTCACACTCGCCGTGTGCTCCTTGTCATGATCGGAAAATAACGGGAAAATCAGTGGTCAATTCATTGTATAAATAATGGACTAAGAATTAGAATGAAAAACGTCAGTCAGCATTTGACTCGATGATAAATTGTATTTGCTGACAAGGTCATTGTATCGACCATAGAACTTACGAAATGATGACTTTAAACGAGGCTGCTGATATTCTTATTTCATTAACTCGTTTGTCAGTAAGTTGCCTCGTTTTCGAAATTGTTTGTACGTAAAGGATTCTCTTGCGTATCAAATCGACTGAGGTGTATTAACTCCGTATGCAGGTGATTAAGGTGTATTGCTGCATATGTATATGGGAAGCTGACGACAGAAAAGTTAAAGTCATCACGTTTATCATAGAGCTTGGTTGTTAGATTTTTTTTCAAGTAAAATATCCAAACATAAAACAGATGTGTCAGACTCTGTGGTATCTGTTAGCCCAAGCTCACCAGGATGTATCGTATCGACATAAGAATGGAAAAGACCATTGTTAATTGACAATACGCCGTCGATATATATATCTAAATGCCGAGTTACAGGCCGCAGCAAGTGTTTTCTTCTCTACACGCATAAGGTTTTGCATAAATTCTTCATATCAATATAGAAAATAGGTCGGAACAGGGCACAAACGAATTAATACTTTAGTTAATATATATTTTGTAGGTGCAATTTTATATCTTTATTCACTATATTTAATGAAAATCATGCATGTTTTGACATTCTCCTACTCATACTCAAAACAACAAGCTAATTCAGAGAATTCGTGTCCCCCGCTTAGGGAAAAAGTCGGATCCCCCTGACTGAATTTGTAGAATTATTAAATGTATACATGTATACTGAAGCAAATAAAATACATGAATGTCAATATGCATCTAAAGATTTGATTGCTTATTCTTTCTTATGTGTATAGAAGATTCATTTTATATGGAATATTTATCACACTGTAATGATGATTTTGTAACCTCATAAATTTTTCATTTCAGCATAGAAAAGTATTTAAAAAAAAAGGATCGACCGAGATTCGATCCCGAGACCTCTCACATGTAAGTCGAGAGACATATGTACCACTAGACCACGCAATCGCTTTACGTAGAGTTAAGTATATGCAGAACTAAAGTCACATACATGTATATATTCATGTTCGGTATTCTCAAAATTTTACACAATCCATGGTGTTTGATTTATTTAGCCTTTATTAAACAGTTCTAATAGATGTAATAAGAACATAAAGTCCGCCGAGAACCTGTTATATACGCAATAACTCTCCTCATGCCCCTGTGCTAAAAATAGCGACATGTAATACTATATATACTTATAAAACAAACGGGGCGGGGCACTTTGAGAGGGATGAGATAGGTCCTAGGGAGTTTTGGTATAAAATTACATTGAATAAGCTCAAAATCTTCTTGAAATATCGCCCGGAAATGATAGTGTTACAAACAGACAGAATGTATAAATTTACGACCTTGAACTTTGACCTTTTGACCTCAAAATCAATAGGGTCTTCATTAGGCCAAAGGAATTGTTATGTAAAATTTCATTGCAATAGCTCAAAGGGTTCTAGAGATATCGTGTGGAAACGAAAGTGTTATAACAGACAGAATTTGCTTATTTATTACCTTGACCTTTGACCTTTTGACCTCAAAATCCATAGGGGTCTTCTTTAGTCCATAGGGAGTTACTATGCTAAATTTCATTGCAAAAGCTTAAAGGGTTCTCGAAATATCGTGTGGAAACGAAAGCGTTACAGACAGACAGAAATACGGACGGACGGACAACCCCAAATTAATATCCCCCACTTTTCAAGCGGGGGACAAAAATTGGGTTCATTACTTTCTCTTTTTACTTTCTCTTTCAAATGAATATACTCTGAATCATTTTTTGGGGGCTCTTGAGGCATCATAATATAAAACACCTATCAGATGAAATATTTCTATGTCTATTCATCCAAAGCAATGTAAACAAATTGACCTTCTCAAATAAGTATTGCAGAACCAAATACAACAATCAATGGATGGTGTTGTTTATGTAATAGTGATCTACAAAATTAATGCTTGTAATAATTATATTAATGGGAAATATATTCTGAAGTAAATGTGTTAACTGTAGTACATAAATAATAAAGTAAAAGGAAGGGGATATATTAAACTTTCCCTGTGATTAATATTGAATCAGTAAATATGCAAAGCGGAGAGTTATTTTAAATTTTCATTGGAATGAAACGGGTTTGATTTAAAAGAAGACAGAAAAAAGATTATTATCTAAATTAAAGGCTGCTGTTGTGAATGTACATGTATAAGCAATATCGAAATAAGACCTCTTTATTAAGCATTTCTGTTGAAGTCGTTAAAAGTTGCTCAGGTATGACATATTTACCTTGACGACGCGTATAAAGAGTTTACATAACCAGCCTTTTACTGAATTAGATGTTAATAATTGCAAAAAATACAATTAAATGTTATATCGTAAATGTACATGTACCAATAGAAACAACTTATAGGAGCAAAGGATTTCTTGACAGAAAATGTAATAATCATCATCAAGTTCAAAGACTTCTTTTTACGCATTTAAAAGATTCATGAACGTTAATGCTAGTATTCATTAAAACCAGAAGAATGTATGATTCACAAAGCTTTAGTTATAAAGTTTCATCTTTTTTTATTTTAGAAAAAATGCAATAAAAGTTATCTAGGAAAATTGTACCTAATGCTAGATAACATTAATTAAATATTCCTTTAGATCAGTAGCATAAACAGTCTCTAACAGGTTTGGTAAAGTCTTTCTATTAATGCTTTTTTTCCCACGTATATGCCTTGTACTTTAGTTTAAAAAAGCTTAAAAGAGCAAATCAAAATACATAATTTAGGACATATATTTTACTGTAAGTAGTTTACTTTTGCTTTTCTCTAACTTTTATAATGGCATAAGACAAAAATGTAATTGAGATATTTAAAAAATATTCACTCCTACTAAAGAAATATCCACTTACGTTCATACATGTATCTATTCTGAGTAATATTATGAATATCTAACTAGAATGAAAGGAAAATATATGGTTCAAAGATCATGGAACAAACGAAGACCTAATATTACGAACGGTGATCGATCTCAAAAATAAACAAATAATTAACTATGTGGGAAGGACATACCGGTTAACACGGACTCCTGGATATTTCAGGGGTGGGATCCCGGAACATTATGTAATCAAATTAAAAACGAAGACCTAACACTTGAACAATTGATATAAAACAAGTGCAGCCAAAATAGGGCTTAATGATAGGGAATGAAACATTTGGAGATAACGAACAGTTTATGCTAAAATGCGATTATAACGATCAAATATTTTTCTAAATGCCGACTTACACGAGGTTGTTGAAATCTGTGTAACATCAACTTATCTGTCAGTAGTTGATCAAATTTTCGATCATTTCAGATATTTGTATTCATTGTTAACTTTAATTTTAACTTTGTAAATAGTAGCAATTAAGTGATGCAATATTATATTTTAATAATTACAGTTGAGTTTCGAACATTCGACTCCCAACATCATTTCAGCACAATGTACAAAGTTCTGCTCTGCTCAATATCCTTCACGATCCTTCACGGTCTAAAGTTATTGTCACTTTTTTTTAATATAAGACAATCGGAAAAACTCACTTGGATTAAATATAAAGATAAGATCTTAAGGAAACTTCTTTTGCGGTCCGAGTTTTAGTTAAGGAATACATATGTAACTGTCTTATTTTTTAGATTTCATGATGTGATCAAAAAATTGGCTTGCAAGCCAATCGATTGATCATCATCATGAAATTAAAAAATTCGACAGTTATTCCTTATATTTACATGCTTTTGATTCCGCCAATCCACGTGCTCAAAACCTTTTTTTTTTTACAAAACAATCGGAAAAACTCACTTGGATTAAATATAAACTTAAGATCTTAAGGAAACTTCTTTTGCGGTCCGAGTTTTAGTTAAGGAATACTTTAATTTCTGAGATGACAGGAATTGCCTTTGGGCCCCTTGAATGTAACTTTTTTAATGGATTTACAAAATATACTAAAGTGATTGTAAAGTCAAAAATCTATCGGGTTTTCAGCCTTTAATGATTGATTTCCGCATATTTTACATAATTGGACTCTCATCATTTGGGATTGCTGTTAATTATAGGAACATTTCCTGCGGCTTTTTCTCAGAATTTTCACTATAATTGTGTTCGATTATTGATGTAACAGGTATCAGAAATTAAAATGAAGGCAGTCGTTGAAAAAAAAAAAAGAGATTTAATCATTGGTAAGCTTTGACGTGCATTGAAAAAAATTGATTATTTTAATCCGATAACCTTGTTTTATTTTATTTTTTTTTAACCTTTTTGTTTAACTTGAATACAAAATGAAACTGATTTATTCTGACTCTAATTTTCAAAATAAATATCTTGGTATTCAATAAGTAAACCTAGGAACATTCATTCTGATTTCAAATTTTATTGTAAACGAACAACATGGGGTACCTGTGTTGCAGAGGGGTTTAGTAATAGGAGTTTCGTAATGTAATAACATTTAAATACATGAATGCATAATTATGTGCAATACATTTTAGAAAACTTCAATCAATAAATAAACATTGATTGTAATTTTTAGAGTGTATTGAACCTCGTGATTAATAATTAATCAGTCTTTTACACAGATTGATTAAATGATATGTGCTGTATGCTTCACCTAGGATAAAGTGTTGTCAAATGAACAAATTTCAAGAACAAAGTAATCCCCAGATTTAACCAAAATCAATACATTGTCAATATTGTGTTATTATTGACTTTCTGTACCTCTCAATCTTCGCAACCAGAGAGATCAGCCATGTATAATTAAAGAATTATCCTGTAATATATCTTTATATATGACAGAATAAATATAATCACATGTATTATTCAATGCACTAGAATTTCATGCGCATCAAAAATAACAATAAATCTGGTCAAGGTCACATCGAAGGTCGCTTGATCTATTCTTTTTTTTTTAATTGCTAGATTAAATAGAGGTACGTTCTGTGAGCCCTGAGCTTAATAAATGGTACCCCCACCCACCGTATGATTATGACAAAGTTCATGTTTTGCTTTTGAAGATTCGATATAAGGGTCAGATCAAATTGTAAAATAGCAGGTCATGATGGCATTATGTTATATAGAATCTTTGAAATATGAGTCGGATCAAAATTTAAAATAGGAGGTCACAATGGCATCATGTAACAAAGATTCTTTGAAAGTCTCATTAAATTTCATACAGAGTGGTATAAGAGGAGTTGCGGATAAGAGATGGGTACCCTAAAGCGAAAGAGATGGACGGACATACAGACAGACGGACGGGCGGACATCCCGATCACTATACACCCTCCCACTTTTCAAGCGGGGGTTTAAAAAGAACTGGGTTATAAACTCATCTATTTTAAGAATATAGCATTTGTAACTGTTGAAGCAACGAGACAGACAAATTAAATTTATGGAAATTCTGCCTTCAACATATCGATCCTTTGATTTAGTTCCTGTAGCTGAAGTTAAAACATATAGTCGAAAACTTCTGGCAAAAAGTCCGCCTTTGCATTTCGCCGAAACTGGTTACATCTGAGATTTAGAATTAATTGTTCAATCAACGTTTTCATGTAATTTTGCATATAACTTTGCATAATGTATACATAGGTTATATCAAATGGAAACGAAGATGACACTTCATAATTTGTAGATAGATAAAGGATATATCAAATGAAAATGAAGATTCGGAAATTTCCAGATACACTATATTTTAACTGATTTTGTTATAAACTTAGAAAACTTTTACTTGATGTGTAGAATTGGTTGAATACTAGTACCTTTTTAAATGGACAATTCGAAGGCGTTTTGTTAATGGATACGACATTTCAGTCCAAGATCTAAGTCGTCTTTTCATATTTAATCACATAATAATTAGTAATTTTACAATCCTTTTGTTGACGACTTACGTAAGAACATCGATTATTAGTAATGATTAGTGATGATTAGTATTTCTTTTTGTCCCCTGTGTCAACAAATCTTTTCAATATTCCTCAATATTAATACATGCAGACCCCTGATTACCGAAATGATGCTTCCCAGCATTAAGGCTTTGTGCTATGCACCATTGTTTTGTGCCATTAACCTTTCTTAAGAAAAGTGTTACTGAAAAAAGTGTAGATATGCATGGTTGTGATAGTTAGGGTTATCGAGAATATTTAGCGGTGTTTTCATTTTCAACACAAGTTGATTTCCATATAACGACAGAATCTGTAAGAGTTAGAGGAAGAAAAAAATTATTGCTTATTATTTTGTGATTTGATTGACATATGCAAGCTTCTCTCTGTCCTTAGTACACATGAACGCGTGAGGGAAACAGGGAGTAGATTGGTTTCTTATGCACTACTCCTCCGTGTACAGACATCAGACAAGGGTAGTCAGAACAGTAATGGGGAACTTTAAATGTGCGCTATTTGACCCTCCACTTGTAATTATTATTGATTCAGTTTAATGGATGGATTCGCTGCTAGTATATATGATATAATACTGCTTAATGGTTCATATATATATATATTCATGAATGAATTGAAAGGAAACCCTGTAAAGAAGTTCTGAGCTCAAAATATTTATTATTCTTCCTAGCGGCGGCGGTGTCTTCATTGAAGTTCTGTGTTTATTCGATATGCAGTGTGCATTGTTGACGAAAAGGAGAGTTTAATCCAAGGAGACGGGAAGGACCCGCATCTTGACAGAAGGTATGTCAATAATTGGCAATTATTTCATTCAATATCCAGATAATGTCATTCAGACTTTGTGGTTGTTATTTTGCTTGAGATTTTTCCCATTTGGATTTTATTTTAAAATCTTTCTCTTAATGAAAGTAACATTCGGCCTCTACATTTTTCAGTATATGTTCTTCGAAAATTATTTATTTTCCAATTTCTTTAAAATACAGATTGTTTATAATTAGTGAGAAAAAATGTCAAAGTTCAAAGTTTGATTTCAAATATAGAGTGTCTTAGAACACGCATTATTAGTTTGGTATGAACGTATAAAGTACAGAGAAAATAGTTCCCAAGGGTACTAGAAACAAAAGTCTTGCGACAATTAAGATAGTCAGAAAATTGATTTTTAGCCATATGTGATGTCATATCGTCTTGTAAGATTGCAAGAGGTACTGTGAACTTCTGAAAGTGAAATGAACATTTGTTTTTTGTGAATCTATTGAACACAACTTTTAAAAAATTGTAAAAATATCATATGATTATCTACTTTGAAAAATAAAATGTGCAGTTTATTTAGTGGGAAGCTTACACGGCTTTAATATAAAAAATTCGGGCGCATAAAAATATTCAAACATCGCTGTTCGTTAATGACATGCAATTAGTCTTCAAAAGAAGGATACGTGTATATTTCGGGTTAAGAAAAAATTCAAAAGCTTTTGTAATATATGCACCGAACACGTTAAATATATCATGTTCCCTAGCGTACCTCTTGCATTCAAAAGATATTGGGCCTTAAAAGATAGACAATCTTTTCAGGTGCCATAAAAATTATGCACACCCATTTAACGATTCAATGTGTAGGTAATTTTACATAATATTGTATTCAATTGAAAGACAGTGTTGTCATTTTCTTTAATGTAAATTTAAATGATAGGTTTTCACTCTTCAACTTTGGAAGAGATCTAGCCATTTTCATTCAATTTATATTTTCATTTCTTAGACGATTTTATTATTTTTTCAGTAGTTCTTACTGAATGTTATTCTTATGACAAATGAAATTTTAACAACAGCTTCCATCTGTTTAAATATCTTGAGGGTCGTTTCATTAGAAATGAGAATTTAAGAAACCTGTATCAACGTATTATAATTATGTAAAAATTTTTGCATTTAAATACGTTTGTATGTATATATGTAAAATGAATATGAAAGAGAGTATTAGATGTACCTGAATTTTCTTATTCTCATTTCAAACTTTAAAAGTTTTAAGTTTCTAAATCAAAGTATCTTGGCTATTGAAAATTATTGATTGTTTGCTGTGTTTGACACTGCTTGTTCCTTTTAAAATATCAATGGCTTAAAAAGTCATAAGCTCCTTACAGAAAGTGAACTTAAATTTGGATAATGTTATGACTGTTCTTTTGATAGCCGTGTCTTTCTATTATCCGCGATGTAAGCAAAATGAATCGAAGAACTAGTTTCATAATTCAAAATCTATGAGATTTACACTTTTGTCTTGGTGGGCATTGTAACGGTAAGCTATGTAAGTTACTTTGTTTTCAACCCTTTAAGCTTTCCATGACTGCAGGAAAGTTATTGGTTCAAGGATCTTACGTCTTTGTATGAAAACGGTTAATATGACGTTTTCTCTTTAGATATTTAGCAGTTGATGTCTGTGTTTCGAATTAAGTAAATTAATTTGTTATAATATTTTATATCTATGTTTAGGAGAGGTAATACATGTGTATCATCCTGATATTGATGAAGCTGAAGAAGTAATCAGACCTTTGTTTTTATATTGCAAAAAAGATTTTGAAAATATGTATTATTAAACTAAACTATTTTTTCCTTAAGACATGGAGTTTGTGTTGACGATCGTCGGACTAGGGGGCCTCACAAATCTCCTGATTCGACCTGTACAGAGCGACATTAATAAGTTCAGCAATGCACGGTAGACCTTTCTCTCCTCAGTTTTTTGTCTTTATGCATTGTCTATATTGATATATTTTCTATTCTTCATCATCATGGTATGTAATTATTTTTCTGAGTTCTGTTTTTCCAGGTACTTTGCCATCTATTTTCTTGTTTGCATGGTCACTCTGGGTTATGCCGAAAATGCAAGGTATTATGTTATATCTGTTCTTGAACATTTTGTGAAGTTGTTTTGTTTCTAAGGTTCATTGAGCTATGCAATTGTATTTTCCAATCTTATAAACATGCTTATCATCACAGAGCAAATTTACATTACATGTAATTTTAAATAAAATTGCAGCATTTGAAGAATTGCAATAATAGTGTTAAACATTAGGGCTTCTTTTCTTACCATCACATATTAACAAGATTTGGAAAGCAACAAATTTGAATGTTTATTTTTTATTTTTTTTTTGTATTTGCATGTCTTCTTTTCATTTTAAATCAATTTTTATTTTTTTTTAATATTTTTTTTTTCATTTATGAAATCATCATCGAAAGTTAGAAAATAATGGGAATTTCTTTTTACACAGCGGAAAGTAAGTAGATTTAAATCATACACCAAATGCTTTTTATTTATTTATTTAAATTACGTCCATTTAAACCTATTTTCACGATTAAGGAACTCAAGCCTTGAATTATTTTATTTGCTTTACTATTTACGATCTCTTTCCTCTGATATACTTCTGTAAATAAAACTAAGTCTTGTATTTTTTTAAATTTATAAACATTACCTAATTTTTGTTGATGATTTAAACAACCATACCACGGAAAAGAGGGTGTTGCAGAAACTCGCGATTATTCCCTATATATATGGAGAAAGACATTTAAATACCCTCGTTATGTCTAAATATAGATACGGCTACGTAGAGGACTATGTTTACTGCGGGTATTTCCTGTTTGATACAGCAAAACACTTTCGTCATTTGCACGAAAAAGGTTGGAACAACAAAAAGCACAATGGCTAAAGCAGCATTTTGAAAGATATACTGTCGACATCGTGCGAAAATATTTATCGTGATATAAAACTGCGTCCCATAATCACACTGTTGGTGCTACATCCAAGACATTTCATTTGTTTCAAATCAAATATTGGATACTAACTAAGAGACCAAAACTATTCAAAATTGCAATAACTACAGTATGTGAAAAATGAATTATTTAAACAGTACAGTAAATTTGTTTTCCAAGACAAAACTAAATAAATTATTACTCAATTAACTTCTTGACATTCTCTCTCTCTTTCAAAAAATATATAATTCCATTGCACTACCATTACATATGGGAAAAAAATTGAAAAAAAAATGCAAAAATGATCCACTCCAGGACTCGAATCCATACTCTGGTAAATGTACGAGTTGGTAACCAACCAGCATATCCACTAGACCATTTCGGACACGATGCTTTTTCAGAGTTATTTAATGTACGCACTTTGCATTTCGTTGTAGAATAATTTTTATTCAGTTTTTGCGTATTTCAAAAATGTGCCTCTTTGAAACAAAAATCGAAAATGGCAGTTTTGAAGAAAATTATTTTGTTTCAAGGAGGCACTTTTTCAGAACAATGGGGATTCCCTATTCAAAAGACGGAAAATCTGATATTTTTTGCCGTGAGACTAATTTTCACATCATTTAATGAAAATTTGGAAGTCAATACGCAGATTCCAAATATTATTTCTTGTTGTGCTTTAGATATTGATGCATTTGAAAAAAAATTAATATGAGTTTCTGCAACATAGAAATTCTTCCTTTAATCTGCTACACATTTAGGGAAAATAACAAACGAACTGCAACACCTTCTTTCTCAACCTATATTTCCTGAAGGATTTTAATAAATCAAATCCTCTGTATACGTATTATTTATTCATAAAACATCGTATATTTTGTCAATAACTTGCCATTGGATGTTATCGGTTGAACATTGCTATTGTTGGCTCATTTTTATGACTATTTCCTTACACGCAATAACTTATCCAAAGTCTTGAAATTATATTGAGTATTCTTTATGTTAACCAGGGGAAGCATCTAAAATAGAAATATTATTAATAATCAGTTTCTCTTTATACAAATTCTAATACTTTTTTGATTAAGAATTTTAATTAAAGGAACCGTATATTTGAAATTGGCGTACTATATCTCATTCGATCTCTCGAATTATTCACAGTAATGAAGGCAAATTTATTCTCCTTGCAATTCCTTTACAATAAATTCTCGACTTCTTAGTGTTATTGCTTATTAATAAATATTATTATGGCATGTATGTGACCTCAGATTCTCTTAAATGCGCTCACGAGGGAAGATAGGAATGTGTTGGCAAAATAACTTATCATAACAATCAACATGAAATGAGCAAACATTAAGCACTATTGTTCCACACGTCTACAACTTCAACAAATGCTTTTATTGGAAGACACGAGTGCTTCAGCATGTTCAATGCTTTTTGCAATTTTACGCGCTTATTCCTTTGAAGTGTCATTTTCATATTCCAACTGTTTACCATTACCTTTTTTTCACAATATTTTCATTCTTTCGTTGATTCGACAAATGCCTTTGAATTTAAATAAAAAGACACCACAAAGCTGTCTATTTGTTTCATATTTGGATACTTTACTAGAAAAATACATAAATTGCGACATTGTAACAAAACTATGAAAAAGTGAGCATTTCAAATTTTCTACGTTAACTTCAGCAAAATCGAAAGTATAATCTTGTAATATTCACCTTCTTATAGAGTTTGTCTCCAAATTGATTTTATATTCAAGAGTATGCTCTACGTATGAACAATTTCTAAAAAACGAGGTAAGCTACTGACAAGTAAGAATGATACCATGATATCAACAGGCCCGTTCAAAGTCAAGATTTCGTTAATTCTATGGTCTGCACATGGCTTGATGATTAAATACAGTCTATCGTAAAATTGAATATAGACTGACTTTATTTCAAGTTGTTAGGTCATTTATTTTACTCTGTATTGTCAATAGATTTTGATTATGACACAGAGCACACAGCGGCTTTCACCAATCCGAGAGGATGCTTATTCATTCATGGTATCCGATCCTACATGTACTTTCGAAATTAAGAACATTCAAATTGTCATGATTTTTTCACTGAGCTTGAAATTTTATCCAAGAACACCAGAGTAATAAGTTAAAAATGACATATTTTGAAAGGAATCAATTTTGCTCAAACATATCAATTTGGCTAAAACATAATTAATTATGTCAATTTTTCTGTTAACACTTGTGAAGTCGCGAACAGCATAATTTATGCATTTCAACGTATTGTGCTTAAATTATAAGAAACTACAAGAAAGGTTAGTATTAATTATAAGTAGTCAGTCCAGGAACAAGCTACATATATAAGAGTAACTTCACAGGAAATATTTTAAAATCTGTCCAAATAAGAACCTATTCATAAAAAATAAGAATTTTTTTTTATTATGAAAATGAGCAAGACTCCACTACTTGTTCCTTCTACTTTTTATAATGAATAGAATGATTATGTATGTAACTAGTTGGTATTAAGCATAATTAAAAGTAGAAATAAACTTTCTGATTAAAATTTATGTATTTGTACATGCGTGCAATTATTTTTTCTTAATTTTACAACCTCTGTATATTTTCTGTGTTTGACTTTCGAATATTTCTAAAATTATACGTAAAAAATGATTTTAAACAATTACACTTTATCATTCCATTTTATGCATAATTTTATCAAAAATAATTATTTTGAGTAAAAGCTATATTTCCTTCTTGTTGTAGGGAAAAGATATTGCAAGAAATATTTATAGATTATGATGGGAAAATTCCACCTAATTACGACAATGGTAATTATGGAATTATTGGCAAATTGAGATTAACCTGATGTTTGATTTTTGTCCAAATTTTGTTTAAATACAAATATGGTTTTCATAGCTTTGTTTAGCGGAATGACAACTTTCTTATCGCAACAATGTAAGGAAATTAAGTAACTGGTCTGTACATGCATTCCTAACAATATGGTGGTTACGTTCTATTCTTTGGGGGTATGAAATCGAAGACAACGTTACGAAATCTTCTTACCAATATTATGGACATGTCATGAATCATAACATTTGACATTTAGTATCACATTTGCCACATTCGTCGAGACATCCTCCAAAAGGTCAGTTTATTGAAGGTCAAAAGTTAACGTCACAACGAGTCCTTTAGGTGTTATGAACACGATATGTAGAGTACAATTAATATTTGGGTCTCAAATGTGTTCCAGAGGTGTACGGTGACCGGAAGCGTATGTTTAGGTATTTGAGGATGCAGAAAGTCAATGAAACTAAACCCGAGAGATGGATAGGATAATATTTAAACTAAATCAACTGAATTTCCAACATTTATAGGGGAAGTAGCTATAGATGACCAATAGTTTAAAATGATGTCTAAACATGCTTATACTACATGTACATGTAACAAAAATTAGTACTGCTCATTTTAGTAGTAAACTAGGAGAGAGTAGCAAGACTATTCCTTCCACAGACAAACATTTCAGGAAAGTAATTGGGTCCCTAATCCTAAGCATCCGACAATCGACATAACATTTAATGACTGTTTTAACATTTAATGACTGGTTTGTTATAATTATATTTTTGACCGTATGATAGGAACAAATTCTGTTTAATAAATGTATTTTCTTGTTGTCGTTTTTTTAAACACACAATCTGTTTTTATTTGTAGACATTCCTGTCAATTCTTCTGTACAGCTTTACATCATCAGTGTAGACACAATCAATGAAGCCACAATGGTATGTAAAACTTTTGTAAAATCACTAACTGGTATTTAGATTAGGTGCAGTTTTAATTGTCTGAAAAATATTGCTTCTTTTGGGATTGGATATCTTGATAGAAGGCGAATTATTTTGAAGCCTAAAATTTTAACTTTTCATGTAAGACGTAAACTTATGGGGCTCCTTAAACCAATTCATCAAAGAAAATATAATCCTAACAAAAATGAAGTAAACGAAGAGGAATCGTCCAAAAAAGTTCTATAAACAATATAGATACGTGAAGAGGGCACAAAGCACGAAATTTCAGAGGTGGATAAGGTGTCTAGGAGAAGATAAGTATCCGCTGTTGACTGGTCACACCCGCTGTGAGTCCTATGTATTGGTCATGTAGACGAAATTTCAGAAAACACAATTGGTTTGACACAAGCTAGCCAAAATATGACACAATGGTAGGGTATATTTGCTTAAAAAAATTTGATAACGACCATAGAATTGACCAAAAGATAATTGTAAACAATGTTGTTAAAATCTGTGTAATATTAACGCATCTGCTTCGCTTTAAAATTGATCATACGCAGAGAAATCTTTTGAGTAACAAAGAAGTTGAGGGACAAAAACACCACAAGCAGGTGTTAGTGGGATATTATTACACGTACAAGGATAGTTGATATGATAGAAAAAGCTGAAGTCTTGTTTGTCATCATAAGTTGTTAATTGGCCTTTATCATCTCTAATCAGTAAAACCTCATAATATGAAACAGGTGTGGCAGGCTCTATGGTGTCTTTGATCTGAGTTCACTGGGATATATCGAGTCGGCATATGAGTAAAAATAACTATCATTAATTAATAAAACATCGTCAATATATTTGAATGTCGAATTAGAGGCCTGATCAAGTGTTTTCCTCATCTCAAGTATGTTTTAAATAAATTCTGCTGCGCAGGAATAAAATTACAGGTTTGGATAATAAAAGACACATTTAGTACACATCGGAATTCGCAGTTCGTTGGAAAACCTGGTCTCCGAAAACTACATCGTAAATGTCGTCAATGAAGAAGTGAGTTATTTCAAAGTGTTTTAAAATAAAAAGAGACATTTCAAAAATATTAGCTGTAGTGTCTGTGTCCAGAAAAATATTTCCGTTTACATAAAACAAAGCATAATTTTCTAATTTTCCAAATGACTGTGTTTCGTATTTAGAATTTACTTTAAAAAGAACATTTCATAGCACAGTAATGGCAATGTTTTTTCTTGATAACGTGATTACCATCTTTTCTATCGTCATCTTTCCTAATATTAATTTTTATGTACAGAACAGTATAGCATAATTACAGTCATGCAAATTGATTGTATAGAGATGTATGTCTTCATATTGATTCGATATGTACAATATACGACCAATTTCTAAAGTGATGCAACCTGTTGACAAATTAGTAGATGATACAAGGATCTCAGTAGTCTACTTTAAAGACATTTTGCAAAATATCTGGTCGATTTTATGACATAGGAAACAAATGCAATCTATCATTAAGTTGAATGTTGACTGACTTTTTTCAAACAAGTCGTTACGCCATCAATTTTGCACATTAACCCGATCATAACAAAGAACACATGGCAGTTGTAACATGTCGGCACTGGATAGTCATACTCGTCAGTGGCACGTGATCCAATGCTTGGAATGAATGTTCGAATGTATCAGCATAGCCTATCCTCCCTACATAAACCACTGTTAACTGTGTTTACCATTTTGTAGGATTTCTCCATGAGCTTCTTCTTAAGACAAAGATGGATTGATAACCGTATGAATTACACTCCAGCGTTTAACATGACACGTCTAGAGTTAGACAACAGACGAATGGCGGACGTCTGGGTTCCCGATCTCTATTTCGTGAATGAGAAGAAAGCAGACGTCCATGATGTCACTGTCCCTAATAAATTGATGCATGTCTATCCAAATGGCCTGATCGTATACAGTATGAGGTAAAGAGTAATCATAATCAAAGCTGACATTTGTGTTGTGGATAAACACGTCTCTGGTGTGCGGTTTGTAAGGACATCTGAAAGTTCAGCTGATGTCGATAACGATCCAGAATGATGCTGATTAGTATTTTTATAATCTATATTATATATTACTTTTTACAACTATTAAGTAGCTGCCTTTTCAAAAATTATTTCTTATTACATGAGTAGACAGTGAGAAAACTAACCGAAAATGCTCTCATATATCATGTATAATTTATGTATATATATTTATACATGTTATAGTTTCTTCATTGAAATAAATCTCCTGTACCGGCGCTACAAGCAATATGTTGATTCTGATCTCAATCTCTTTGAAGTTTTTTATTTACCATTATCGTTTTTTGCGTGTTCCCTTGTGCACTATAATCGGAAACCTAATGGCAATTTTGATCCGTTTTAAAAGCTAAGATCACCACTGATGTTCATACATATTAAGTTTTTAAATTCACTAATTTATTTTTGTTTTCGCCAGAAAAGTGTGATATTTGGTTGTGTTAACATGCACTAAAAGCTTTTACAAACTCTTATAACCATTGCATTCCAGGATTGGCTAGATTAACCGAGAGTAAAATACATTGTTGGACTTCTATTGAAAATACACTTCCCCATGTCCCTTGGGACATTGTAATCTTTCTATCATAAATGCTCGGGCCCTTCTTTCAGAAATTCTACGCCATCTGCTGATAAAAATGAAATAGAAACTGGTTAATGGCCGTTCTATACTTGTAGACCCTTTCAATCATAATTATACTATAGTATGTAATTTATCATTGCAGAGTTACGGCAGTGTTTTCTTGTACTATGGATCTGCAGAAATATCCCCTAGACGATCAGAAATGTGCGATAGTTATGGAAAGCTGTAAGAACGATTTACAATCAATACCATTTTTATTGAGACTCAATAGCATATTGTTCAGTGAAGAATTCCTTATTGCTAAACTAAGATTAAAAACATATAAAAAAACTTTTTTAATTTTTTTATGTGAACAACAAATACTTGATTTCTGGATTTATGAATCGAACTAAACTTGCATGCTTAACACATTGTACATGTCTTGCTATAAGTATTGGTTGAAACACCGATTACACTTTTTTTTTTTAAGTTTCCTTTTCAGAAACACACTTGTTAAATGGTTTCCCTTTTCAGATGGCTACAGTACAGAGACGCTATATATGCGATGGCACGAAACTCCTGTTGAAACATCAGACAATCTTCAGCTTCCTCAGTTTGAAATGCAGAATATAATGCAGTCCAGGTGTGACGTCACTTACGCTGGAGGTGAGGATATATACAAATCAACTGTAATTAATTAAAGAGAGATCTCATGCTTCGTGGTTTTGGTTTATTATGTTTAAGTTATCTTTGCAGAGTTACTAATAAAATGTATCAAATTGTATGATTATGCACAAAGCTGATATTCTAAAACATTACAACATGTGTTTACATGACATTTGTAACCTATACGATGATTAATGCGTTTTATACAGTAAAATCAATACTTTAAAAAAAGAATTACATTTTGGTCTACACGACGTAGTTATTTAAAGAAATGGATTTAATCTCTTGATCTACAAGGACGAATCAATGATCATTTACGAATGTTAATTTTACTTTTTACTTAACTGTTTGCTCAGAAGTGCCCCTTGGTTGAATTTGTTTCTTAGATGTTTAAAAACTTTTAAATACATTTAAAAAATTAAATGACAAAATTAAATTAATTTCAAACGTCTAAATGCTTCTGAAAAGCCATGAAGAGTTGAAGGTGACCAATTTATTGTCGAACTATTGTCATATGGGTCACAAAAGAAATTTACAAGCATAGGAAAATAAATGTTATATCTGATGCATATTAAAATTTTTAAAATCATTTTCATGAGATAAAAGTAGTCTTCCGTCAGCAAGAGAGAGTTATTTTTATTATCATAAGTTTCATTTTAAAAGCCTAACAGAAATGAGATGTTGTAAGGAAACTTTTAAATCAATGTATCAGGTAATTTAATCTAATGGAATTGTATAGAATTTTTCTAGAAACGAAATGTTGCAGGCAAGAATGGCTGATGAACAGACTGACCCAAGTCAATATTCCCTCCCTTTAGAGAAAGCGGGGAACAAAATTTACCAAAATATTATTTAGATCTGGAAAAGGAAACAATTTTCAGAATGAAATATTTTGTTAGAAAAGATTGACATTACTTTAATTGGCATTAGATTCTTTTGGGTGGAAGATCACTTTCGATTATTTTTTTTAAAAAGAAGCTTCTAAATCTCTTTACAGTCACATACGCTTGTTTAAAGATGGAGCTACATCTTCACCGAACTTTAGGATATTACATCATTCAGGTTTATGTGCCTAGCTGCCTCATTGTGATATTATCCTGGGTCTCATTCTGGTTGAATGTGGAATCAACACCAGCCCGAATTTCCTTAGGGTTGTTGACAGTGTTAACTATGACGACACAAAGCTCCGGCGCTAAGGCATCATTGCCTCGTGTCTCTTACGTGAAGGCCATTGACATATGGATGTCAACGTGTTTGATATTTGTGTTTGCTGCTTTAATTGAATTTGCGTATGTGAATGTGTTAGCAAGAGTTGAACAACGAAGAGGAAAATCTGTTACGTCAAATATGAACGAAGCTAAGGAGTTCGAAGTAAGTTCAAAATGTCAGTGTGTATTGTTAATCATGTTCAAATCAGACTTTGACCTAAATAAACCAGATTGCTTGTAAAATGTTAATAGAATAGATAATCTTTCTTTTTAGGAGGAAGAAAAGGAAAAGAAAAGATGTTGGTGTTTTAGGAATCTCGAAGACAGAGAACGAGCACGATTGGTTGACAAAATATCACGTGTTGTTTTTCCTACTGTTTTTATATTATTTAATATCATTTATTGGATATTGTATGTGTTTTGGGAACCAGCGACCGTAGATTAATTTAAACGAATATTTTTCTTTTCATTACAATTGCCAATGTATATTTACAAACCTTTGTATTGACCAATCTGTACGTAATTTGTGAAATGTAACCAATTCTTGTCTCTTAAATCTACAATCTGTGGTAAATTCCATTAATATCTAACAGAAGGGAGTATTATTGTATGTTTTGAAAATGAAATTTGTGCATTGAAGCAATGTTCAACTGGTTATCAAGTAAACACTGACAAGTGTTTGGAATTTGTACTTTTTATCATCCCCCTGTTTAAAACAGTGGTTTATGATGTAGCTCATGGTACAAATTAACCTTCATTGCATCACATTATTAGGCTTTGGGTTATACTAAATTTGACTAAAGAATATTCTGTCTAATTTATTATACATAGAGATAATGGCGGGTGTATCCCGTTGACAGACAGAGGATGATTTCTTCTTTTAGGCACCTGAGTTGACTTCTAGAATTTCCAGGGGTCCTTGTTGTATGCCCTGTTCACGGAATTGTATTGTTTGTAGGCCTTTTAAGACCGATCACTTCTTGTTATCTTTTCCTTTTTCTCATGTAAAATAATATTGTACAACAGAATTTGTTTATTATTGAAACCTAGCGAATTTAAATACATGTGCATCTCTTAATTACAACTTCCAGCCTCCCTCCAGAAACATGCATGATCTAGGTTACACAGAAGAGAAAAAGACAAATATAGAAAATACATGTTTTTAAAATAATACATGCCAGAAATATTTTCATATTTGTTCTGAAAATCAGATAGATACCGTGGTAATAAAAATGCAGTCAATGAGAATTATTCAATTCATCTGATTTCAAAAATATTTTTACTTTTTTTGAACTAACAAAAAATGCATTAATAGTTTGAAAAAAAATACTTTCATTTAGTATAAAACTGTTTTCTTACCAGAGAATATTTGTTGTAACTGATATTTTTACTGTTATAAAAATGTAAACTTTGCTGAAAACTATTAAACCATTATTTTTATTCATCATACATGTAGTCCTAATGTCGACACTCTAGTTTGTTTTGGGGGTTTTCAGGAGGTTTCATGACCTGTTCACAAATTTTATTATATTTGTTTTGGTAGAAGGATAAATTTTCATTGAACCGGCCAAACTATCAAATTGCATTTCCAATATACAATATAATGTTTCATTGACGGAACAATCTTTCGAAAAACTTATTAACGAAAATTGCGTATAATATAAATTGTTGTAATAAAATCACAGATTAATATGTGAAGTCTTGAATAATTTATACATCTAGCAATGCCATGAATCGTTGAATTCACTAATCCCCCATTTCATTACAAAAACCAGATTCTGTTTCCTCTTGAAATATCAAACTATTTTCCTATTTGCTAGATCTAAACATGGATTAAGTAAATATCCCATAATTAAACGATTTTCGTCGATTTGTCTCTTAAGATGATTGTGTTTACACTAAATGAATTAGTCATTCCATAACAAATTAATGGAGGATACACTGTTACTCTAAAGCAATTGAGATTTGCCAAGCAGAACAAGATGTTTAATGCGGGAATACAAACAGAATTCTTGCAGACATAAAAAAAAATATAACAACTACCGGTAGCTCTGTCAAAAGTTCCATGGTTTTGTCCGGTAGAAAATAAGTAATCCTGGTGTGCTAGTAATCATTGACGGCTGCTTTTTTTTTCAATAAAAATGGGACTCGTAATTAAATTACTTAATACCTTCAATCGATCATTTGCAAAATGATTTTGTTGAAATCAATTCGATTGTACACACAAGTACTCTGAAAATGATAAGAGCGAGGGCGCTTTTGATTGGCATTCGGCAGGAATCTGGGCGTAATTGAAAAGTGAAAATTTTATCGACATGTCAGATGAAATTTTAAATTCTTTTTCATTTATCGAGTTCCTGTGCAACAGGAAACTAAAATATTTTCCCGAAATTGAGCTTTGAATTGCTAAAAAATAACTTGAAATTTGGCCATATCAGACATTTGGTACAAAGTGGTACATTTTGAAACATGTTTTTCTAAAAATTTTCTATCGCTGGGTCTTCTCTCCATGATTTTGAAACATTATCTGTTTGTATTCTAATTCAAAGAAACAAATACACATTTTAAAAAAATGGAGAGAAGACCCAGAAACCACGAAAAATGAACTTTTTCCCAAAACATCCAAATGTGTGAATGTGGTGCTTCTTTATCCTTTTAAAGTCACTGGTATATTTGTAGCGGTGATAGCTCAGTAAGTTGGGTTTCCTGTTCAGTGCACTTGAAGCCAAAAGTTTTTTGGTTCGAGCCTGGCATGGGGCATTTTTTTTTTTTTCATGCAAACAACCATTTATTTTGTCAGTTTCGTTTTATGTACTGATGTATTAATATTTTGAAATAGATAAGTTTTGGTTCAGTTTGATTCCAAGCAGAAATCAAGATCTTCTATTCTATAATGTACTGTGACATGTAACGTATCATGCATCTATGCATAAAATATTTTAGGTGTTTATTTTTTGAAACATTAGTATGTTTTAGTACCCCCTGGGAAAAACGGACATAAATGTTTCAATCTCACAAGGTCTTTCAAACTAAATGAAATAAAAACCTATGGACGTGTTTGTAAAATCTGACCAGCTATGTTCAGTCAACCAAATCATGGATATTTAAACCATAAATGTTTCGTACAAATGATTCCTGCAGATCACACGCCAAATGCGCCCATCTTCTTTATTAAAAAGATGCTTGAGTTTCTGATTGACAATAACTATATAAGTGGTTTTTGAAAACCAGGACTTCCAACAATATATACGAATTCCCATGAGTACCAATTACTCTTCGTTATTAGCAAATCTTGTTCGTTTGGTTTTTTTTTTATATTCATGCATATGAAGCAGACGTTGTCCATAATCTTATAGGTGAAAAGAAGATTTTTTTTCAAAACACTTGTGATATTCAACTCGAGATTTAGATACAAGTATATCGACGATACATATATTGTAAATTTACAATGGTTGTTTCCATTAAATTCTTATGTCGATACAGTATATCAAGGTAAGCATGAAATAAAAGACATCACAGAATCTGACAAATCTGTATCATATTTAGATATTTTACTTTAAAAAGAAGTTAATGGTAATCGTACAGACAAGTTTTATGATAAACGTGGTGCAATTGACGTTTCGATCATCAACTTCCCTTACTTATGCAGAAATATACCTTCATCACCTGCATGCGGGGTTTACATGCATTTTCTTCTTTAAAACGATCATAACGATTTCTGTGATCCATTGTAATAAATTTTACGCTGTATCATGAAATCATGCAATGGTTCACCCAAAGATGAAAATTAAAAATATCTTTGCTTAATAATTATTGTAAGCATGTAACCCATCTGTGTGTTTTAATCTACTAAACATTCCGGAGTTATTGAATTCATAAGACAAAATTAATTTTCATGTGCTGCGTATAGTTCAAGAGTTACTCCAAGATTTACCCGCACCTTCCAAATCCAAATTGCTTCATAAGATGGCTTTAAACAAGTGCATCCTCATCCTCCACAGCAAAGAAATCCTATAAATCCCAGACCTGTAAAACTAATATTCCTATATATTCATATTGCATATGATTATATAATATGATTTCAGAACTCAGAATTATCTTTAAATTTAAAAAAAAAATAGTTTTCGTACCATATTCTTAATTGAAAATAATCATTATCAGCTATGAGAAAAAATATTACAATATTTTTAATTTTATCCACAATTTTTTAAAGGTATTCAATGTATATTAGCTAGAGGAAATTTGGGGAGGAAAGGTGATACAGTTGAGCCTGTATGTTTATTTATGCTATGGGATTTTGAACAATTTCAAATAATTTCAAACTAGTTGAAAACGCATTGCTAGATAACAATAAATTCAAAGTGAAATAAACAAAGTTCACAAGACTGATAACATGTAAGGAGGTGTGCCATTTTGCACGACGAAAGTTTTTGAAGAGTTATCTACCCTTGATGAAAAGAAGAAAAACTTTTACATCTCAAAATTTCTGCGGTAAATAACTTATTATATTTCATGGTTTAATAAAGAAGGAGATTATGCATATATGTTTGAAATTCAAATTACTTTTTACAATATCTTATAAAGACATTTTTGGTACAGTATTTTTATTTGATGACATCCTCAAATTGCTACCATGATAAAAAAAATATCATACAATTCAATTATTAGATGCAAAATCGTCATAATGATTATACATTTAATTCCTTAATTCACAGATTCTTATATACATGTATAACTCAGTTCACAATACATGTATATGTTTTTAAGAGAGAGAAGAGAAAGGATAGAGAAAGTGAGGGCAGAGGGCAAAATTAATATACCAGAAAGCAGATTCTTCCAAGCTTTATAAAAATTTGTAATACTTAATTACTGTTCTTATGAGCAATATACTTAATAGTTTCATAAGTACTCTGATAGAGAATATCAGTCCATTTAAGGAAGGAGTTTACACTCTATAGATAAAATGTTTCATTTAAATAGCAAGTAGAAATTTTAATTTGTCTGATTTTTCAATTGATCCAACTATAACTTCATTCATGTGAAATTTGAGTAATTCAGAATACTAGTAAATGATCTAGAAACAAGTTTCAAGCTACAATCGTAACAATGTAAGTAAATAAATATATACATATATATATATATATATATATATATATATATATATATATATATATATATATATATATATAACCCATTTTTTTTTGCTTTGGTAAGAAAGATAACCCAAGAATACACCTAAAAGTAGTGATTCAAAAACTCTATCATGAGCAATGTCAACATGGACATGGGTCTCTTAAATGCCACGGGGGTAGCAACCCCTGTCGCCTGTTCACACCCACCTGTACTCCTTGTCATGCAACATTGCTTGGCTAAATCGACAGTAGAATTTGAGAAATGTAGTGTTGATATTCTTGTATCATCGAGTCGCCCGCTTTGCGTAGTGGTTAGAGCGTCTGCTATAGAGTCGTAAAGTAAGGAGTTGATCCCTACGTCGCGGGTTCAAATCCCACTGTGGGACGTGGAGACCGGTCCTTTGGATGAGACCTTATAAACCGAGGTCCCGTGTTGCAGTAGGAAATGGCACGAAAAAGATCCCTCCCTGCTCAATCGCTCTGAGTGCCGAGTATAGAACAGATTTTGCAGCTCTCCACAGCAAGTGGTGGCGTCTCCACAAGAGTGAAAAATTCTCAACAGGGAAATTAAACAACATTAAAATTGATATCAATCAATCTTGTATCATCATCATAGAAAGACATAGGAATAATGTTTTAAAATCTTCTTACCAAGAAAGAGCCATAATTAGTCATGTCTATGTCGAAGTATTGTGCAGAATCATGTTTACTAGTATTCCAACGATGACCATCTTAGAAGTGGTGGGAAAATACAATGGAATATAAGTCTACCATATAGGAAAAAGTTACTCAGGATAGCGTTAAGTTTTGGTCCTATACGATCTTGTATTTTTCCCTCGTATCATGTAAATGTTGCATTTAGTAGGTTAGGTTAATGCAAACTTTGCATAATATAATTCGATGTAAATTTTCAATTAGTTCCACCTAGTACATCCAAAATTTACAACATGATAATCATACGTGTGCATGATTTATGTGGAGGTAACAAACATTATTCGAGCTCAAAATTCCAGGAAACATTAGCATATCTTTTGTATTAAAGATTCTAAGTTTGACAGGCAGCAACTTTTACAATGAAATATGTGGAGATGACGAACAGTATTCGAGCTCAAAAATCAATTTAACATTACAAAACAGAAGCGGGGCAATCATGGACTCCAACAAATCAGAGGTGGAATCAGGTGCCATGTAGGAGTAAGCATTCCCTGTCGACCGGTCACACCAAATGTGTGCTGCTTGTCATGATCGGAAAAAAACGGAAAATCCTTCGATAACTCAGTGCGTAAACAATGACATAACAATCATTATGAAAAAGGCAGTCACTATTTGACTTAATGATAGATTGTTTTTGCTGACAAGGTCACCTGAAATGTTTAATTCTTCCCAAAGACTTGAGTGTCATTTTGCATGAGGGAAAGGTTACTCTATTAGAGAGGCGACAAATGGAAGATGCTCTGAAGACGCTGACGCAGAATGACTCAAAGAAAACAGATATTATCATTATAAGATTTTTCAGTATAATGATTTCAGAAAAAAATATTATCAGTCTTGCTTCATTGTCTTACACATGTTAGATAATTTCATTTTGATTCTTACATTACAATAGAATTAAATTCTTACCACTATATCATTAGCGGATTTTGGTGTTTATTGATTTACATGCTATATTTTAAAGTGTTATATTAATTGGCTTTTGTAGAATTTCATGGGCTTTTCAAGCATCCTGAATTGAAACCTTCAACATCTTCTGCGTTGTATAAGATTGAAAAGTCAGTAGAAACCATACTTCAGGAAAAGAAGAGTGATCTGGCTGAAATTGAAAGGCTTTATGAGAACCTACTGATCCCAGTGAGTGAACCAGAGCCATGTGGTATCAGGGTTTTAAGATGCTCCAATTGCCATCGGATTGGGCACAAAGCTGAAGGTAACTCCGGGAAAAAAGCTTACCCTAATGAGAAATGCACTTACTATTTCAAATGTGGACAGGAACCAGAAGTCTCTGTCGAGACTGTAGCTCTACTGGTATGTACTTATAACAAAGGATGGGAAAAGAAGCCATTGCCATCAGACCAAAACTGTAGAAGGAGTAGCGTTTTAAAGGAATTTCACAGACATTTCTATTTTTAGTAACAATGGCAACACTGTTCATCGAAATCGAAAACCGATGCACTATTTTATGTGTCTTAGTGAAGTCTAATTGTGTGCCAAGTTATATTGAAATCAGATCAAAACTGTAGGAGGAGTAGCATTTTAAAGGAATTTCATAGAAAATTCTATTTTTAGTAACCATGGCAACACCGTTCATCGAAATCAAAACCGATGCACTAGTTTATGTGTCTTAGTGAAGTCTAATTGTGTGTCAAGTAATATTGAAATCAGATCAAAACTGTAGACGGAGTAGCGTTTTAAAGGAATTTCACAGAAAATTTTATTTTTAGTAACCATGGCAACACCGTTCATTGAAATCAAAAACCGATGCACTAGTTTATGTGTCTTAGTGTAGTCTACTTGTGTGCCAAGTAATATTGAAATCAGACCAAAACTGTAGAAGGAGTAGCGTTTTAAAGGAATTTCACAGAAAATTCTACTTTTAGTAACCATGGCAACACTGTTCATCGAAATCAAAAACCGATGCACTATTTTATGTGTCTTAGTGTAGTCTACTTGTGTGCCAAGTTATATTAAAATCAGACCAAAACTGTAGGAGGAGTAGCATTTTGAAAAATTGTTTACAGACAGACGGACGGACGACGGACACCTTACTATCGCATAAGCTCTTCTGGTCTTTGACCAGTAGAGATTAAAATTTCATTCATGTAATTACTTTAGACAAGAGAAGAGACAAGTGGAAGAGAACCTGTAAACTTAAAGATCTTGAATCTGAAAAATCCATGGTATCGTCCTTTCAACAGAATACCAATTCCTTGCTTCTGTGATGCGAGAACTACTTCAAAAGTGGAATCCCTCAGAATATTCAAAAAGTTCATCCTTGCTTAAAGATGTTTATCATTCTCAAAAACCTTACTAAAATGAAATACCACTACTTCAAAAAGTGATGCTGATGAATTTGCCTACATAATAGAGAAGTCATGTAGCCAGGCAAATGAATATAAAAATGCTTATTCTGAGTCATCTTCAAATTCTCCTGAAAATGATGCAGATCCTAAGAGAGTGAAGATCGACAATCCTTATCAATTCTTTTCCTTACCATTTCCCTCACCATTCTATCCCTATCCTTACCCATTCTCCAATTTTCAATATCCATTTCAAATGCCATCACAAGCACCAATGCCACAATTTCCCCTACACCTAATATGCAGGCAGCTGAACAGAGCAGGACGCAAAGACAACTAGATATTGTATCCAACTATGCATCGAAATGGAGATAAACATATAATCCTTTGAAAAGCTGTGTCATGTACTTTACCTGTAAGCGCAACCGTAGACAACCTGATGCAGAGAAGAACTTCTATCTGGGAAAAGATGACGCGCGTATCACAAATAAAAACAGGTACGGCGGGATTCAAATAACTGACAAACTCACGAGAGAAAACGCAATTTCAAAAGCATGCAACAAGGGACGAAAATTCATGAATTCCTTGATAAATATCGAGGTCCGCAAGCACGGTATTTACCCTCTCTTGAGCTCCAAACTATGGAAAACGGTTGTTTTACCCGCAGTTCTATATGGTTGCGAGATGTGGACAATCATATCAAAGAAGTCAACAGAGAATCTTGAAATACTACAAAGGTTTGCAGCACGCAGGATTCAAGGCTTCCATCGACAATTTCAATCACCATGCACTATATACATGTACGCGTTGGGAATCATAAAGATGGAAAAGATTATTCAGAAGAATCAACTACTCCTCTGGAATCGTCTCTGTAGATCTAGCTACACTTTATTTTCTAAGCGTCTGTTTATTGCAAGTCTGTGAACCTTCTCCAATAATACTCTTCAAAAGAAACGCAGATTTATAGACTGTATTTATAAAGTTATGAAAGTTACAATACATGATAGATTACTTCTTCAGTGAGGACCTCATCAATAAAGAAACACCATCAAAACTCAGCTGGAATCAGTGCATCAGCAAGCTTATAGACCTTTCTTCTTATAACGAATAAAGGATCTCACTTGGATACCGACCAGAACTAAATCGTTTTGCAGAAATACACCAAGAACTTACACCTCATCCACTTTGGACTCTCAGCCTCTAACACCCGCGGAGTTTACCTGGAAACTATTCGACCTCAAAAATCTCTCTTTTACGTATGAGACGGAAGAAGCAGTGTGCATATTATGCAAAAGAAGTGCTCGGGATATTGTATTATACATGTACTTCATCTTAGACTCTCCGAATCTGTACAAAAGCCGTGAACATCTCATGACCCTGATCGTTAATTGTCTACCAAAGAACACATATATCGATCTCACACACTTGCCCGAAACTGCTATGGTAAATATTCTTCAGGGGTCTACAAAGGATGGAACTATCCTAGGAGAGGAATGGATCACCTTTATATTGTTGGTATCTTCCGGCATCACAGTTATGCTGTAGGATATGAAAACTCTTTTATAGCTATAAAGATAAAAACTTTATCAAGTTTCATTGTGAAAAAAGCTCATGGACTCTCATGCACTCGTAAATATATTATTAATTAATGCACTGTTGTCATTGAATGTTTCTTAATATGCATAATCCCTATATTATAGAACAATCTAGAGGTACTGTGAGCAATGAGCTCACTAAACGATACCCCCCGCCTCCCATAATGTCCATGTTTTGCTATGTATTGTTTTACGCTGTGTAAAGAGAAATAACTCGTCGTATCAAATGTTATTCAGAAACTGCTATATGTGATGTCATATAGGTAAGAATATAATGGCAAATTAATGAAACCTAAAATACTTGGAATAAAAAAGTAAAATAGGAGATGCACAATGCCAATATGTAATAAAGATTCTCTGAAAGTTTCATAAAATTTCACTCGGTAGTATAAGAGGAGTTACGGATAGAAGATGGGTACCCCAAAGCGGACAGACATAACGATTACTATATACCCTCCCACTTTTCAAGCGGGGGGTATAATAAAGGATGGCTGTTTGTCTGCTGTCGTCGTTTAGTTTCATCATGTGCGACAACGTAATTGTTTTTCAACCGCTTCTTCTACCTTTTACACTTATTATACCCCCTTGAAAAGCTGGAGGGTAAATAGTAATCGGTATGTCCGTCCGTCCGTCTGTCTGTACGTCCGTCCGACCGTCTGTCTGTTACGCTTTGGGGTACCCATCTCTTATCTGCAACTCCTCTCATACCACTGAATGAAATTTAATGAAACTTTCACAGAATCTTTATTACATATTGTCATTGTGCACTTCCTATTTTACTTTTTGGTGTGACACATATTTTGGGTTTCCCACAGCAAAACATGGACATTGTCATTATATTCATATGGGAGGCGGGGGGTATCATTTAGTGAGCTTATTACTCACAGTACCTCTAGTTTTGATCAGATTCCCTGGAGCTGAGTAAGGACTTAAACCCGCCTTGTTTATAAGTATGACTTTACAATGTCATGAACAGGGGCTTTCAATGAATATAATATTCAAAATGGATTTATACAATGGGAGAGATCCTCACTTGATTTTACCAGCATATCTTGCTTTTTGGAGTTTTTTTTTGACGTGATTGATTTTTCACACCTTGACTACAAATCGAAATGAACAGTGTATCCATTTTCTCTCTGAATCTATGTTGATATTAAAAGACGAGTACTCTGGATGCATATTATTTCTCTTAGCCGGTTTCAGCATTTCTTAATTAGGTCTATTCCAGTTTTTAGGGGCATACTCTATAGAATACTGGAAAAGGAAACCTGTCCCCCCCTTTTGACGTCATATCCAAGGCCTTATTTGTTTGAACACTCTATGTAAAATTTACGATAAAATTTCATTGAACTTGTAGAATGTAGTAAAAATTCCATATCTTAAGGAACAATTGTATCCTAACACATACCTGAATTAACGGGATTTTTGGATGTCAAATTTTCAAAATGCTATTCCTCCTTCAGTTTTGGTCTGATTTCATACATAATTCTATATATCGGTTTTTGATTTCGATGAACGGTGTTGTCGTGGTTACTAGAAATAGAAATTTCTGTAAAATACTTTCAAAATGCTACTCCAAATATAGTTTTAGTCTGATTATAATATAATTTGACATGCAAGTGGACTACTCTGAGAAGCATAATTATCAGTTTTCTGTTTTTGATTTTGATGAACGATGTTGCCATGGTTACTAAAATTGGTTATTCTGTAAAATTTTATTAAAAGCTACCCCTGCAGTTGTAGTCTTATTGCAACCTTGCCACAAAAAGAGACTTAATCAAGGATCATTTTCTATTTACTGTATACAGGGTTATTTTTGCCCCATATTATATTTAACCTTATACACTTCCTAACAATTTTGCCCTGTTTTAAATTCGCCCATTCACATTTCTTTATAAGAAATTACACAGCGTTCTTTGATTTGCCCTGTTTTAAATTTGCCCAAATGTGACTAGGGTGAATGAATGGGGCGAAAATAACATGAGGCGAAAATTTCCCTGTATACAGTATTGCTTTTGTTAAGTTTTATGTACCAACTGCTACTTTTCTCTCCTTTATCATAAGTAAAAACCAGTAGAGCTACAGTCTCGATAGAGACTTCTGGTTTAGATAGAAAAGATGATGCTAACTAGATATTTTAAAATTCTTTGATGTACCTAAAGCGGTTTTAATTTTATGGCTCTAGTCCACAAATTTTTTGATAACCCCTCGTATGATATGATAAAGCGGAAAATAAAAACTCATGAATTTCATTTCCTTATAAAAGATTTTTGAACGATGTAGTTTATCAGATATATGGTATGGGCAATATTTTATAACGTAGAATGGATAACTGCTACAGTCAAACAAAGATTAAAAGATCAATATATTCAAAAGAGGAATAGTGAAGTTCAAGAATCTTCAAAAAGTTTAAATTATAGAATTTAAAAAACCAACTTTAGTGCGAAAAATATTTAACACTGTTATAATATAAAGAAAAAAAACTTTTGTTGAGTTTAGAACCACAGATCACCACTTTCCAAATGAAACAGGTGGATGGAATGGTACTAAAAAATTGAATGATTTTGTAGCTTGTGCAGTAGTAACCAGACAAAAGATGAGTATCGTTATATTTTAGAATGTAGTGCTTTAGACCAATTGAGGAAAGATTATTTGAACCAAAAATTTTGTTCTAATCCAAATATTATCAAGTTTTGTGAAGTCCTGTGCCAAAATGATTCCAAATGAACCAAATTAAATACCCTTAGCTATCCAGCAAGCTATTGACAACTTGATCGGTATAACCGTATTTAGTAATTCGCTGTAAATAAATTTGATCTTCCCCGATGTTTCTTGAGAAAAAGATTAAATAACCTAACCCAAATACATGTTTTAGTATGTCTTAACTATCTCCCATTGAAAGAGGGTGGTCCCTCATATCATTTGAACAAATTTGAATACCCTTTACATAAAGATACTCTGTACCAAATGAATTTAAGGCCCTGTCACACCCAGCTGCGTTTACACGGAGTCTTTACGGCGTTGTTAAATTTTTAAAATCGCCATGGAATCGCAGGAAAATTGCGCAAATTTCTGTAAATTTTCACAATGTGAAGATGTCAAGGCGTCCCTATGGCGACCGACGCGCTTCTACTGCGGTCTCACTGAGATATATGATCTCCAGAAGACTGCGCTTCCGCGGAGTTTTCATGGCGTGTTAGGAGTTGTCACCTCGTGTTCACGGAGTTCTCACTGCGCTTGCTGCGTTCACAGTACGTTCACAATGCGTTCTATACTCATTGATATATATTCAGAAGGAATGTAAAACATTTTTGTTTAAAGACTTAAGCTTCACGATGAAAAGACTTCGAATCATGCCAAAAAAAAATTCTTAATATATAAATTAAAAATGTTCTATTTAAATAATTACTAAATTATAAATAGTTTTATGATAAAACTCCTTTTTTTCAATTATATCGGTTCAGATGTGTTGTTAAATTTTCTTTGATTTTATTATGAATGTAAAAAAATATAAACACACTGAAAAGTTTTCTACAAAATTTAAGTGAAACAATAGAACAAGTTCTGGTGTAATTTTCACTTCCATGATTTACTTAAATGCTCCTAGTGTAACAAATACGTTGGAATTATGATCTCATTGCTCTTGTTTTGTGAGCTGGCTGACAACGCTCTAACAACGCCGTGAAAGCGCATTGTGATTCGGGAGCGCAATGATTGCGGTGACAACTCCGTGCTGTCGCCGTGTAATCGCAGTCGAAAAAATCACAAGACGATATATCTCATTAGAAGCGCAGTAAAAACGCGATAGAAACGCAGTGACATCTCCAAGGGCTCCGCGACATCTCCGCGAGGTCTCCGTGGAAGCACAGTCTACTATCACTGCGTTCGTGCCGCGATCATGTGCGTCTTCACGGCGTTCGTACGGAGCTCCCACTACGTCGTTGCAGATCTCACTGCGCTGCTACGGCGATCAAACTACGTTTCTACTGCGTTCTTATCAGACAGCGATCATACGGCGCGTACTTTGTGCATGCCCAAAAAGATCGCCGTCCTCTGGCGTTCTAGGAGACCCTACGCGACCCTACGGCGTTCAGTGGAGATCTCGCCGCGTTGTCACGGCGCTGTAGGAGACTCTACTGCGATCACCTCGGCGTTTTGCATTTTTTGAGGACGCCGTGAAGTCGCCGTGAGGACGCAGCCCCGGTGTGACAGGGGTTTTATCGAACGGTGCTGCAAAGTGAAAAGCTAACGACAACGACAGCGACAGTCACTAATTTTGACCAGAAAAGATCACTTGTGCCCATAGGGGTTCTGCAAAATTCTCAAAACAGAACATATTTCAAAATGTTGATATGTTCAGGAAAGTTATTGCGAACAAAGAATGTGATATATTTTTGGTTTATATATGGTTAGCTTGTAGAGAAAAGGTTATCGTCAGCGTAACGAAACCGAACAATAAATTAAAAGTTCCCTACACTCATGACCGACGCGCTTGGAAACATTTTAAATTATAAGACATTGGGTCAAAGGTTGTGTGTAAATCTACCAATATGTGTATACATGCTGGCTGTCTTATTGTTATCAGTTAAAGTGAGATTTTGTAAAGAGGACCAACGACCTATTTTTCACCTTTTGATATTTCACCGTGTCTGTGGAGCATTTAAATACATGTAAACGCAAGTCCCTCAGTGATCCTAGCTACCCGTGTATACCTCCAAACTGTAATTTCACAATTCTTCAAGATTGTGCCTAAAGTAGAAAATGCAATGTCAATCGGGCACCCTTCCAATTCACTTTAAAAATTGCATTTATGCATTTCATGACATTTTGATGAATTCCAAAAAGAAAGACAAACCAACATACTAAATATCAGAAGTCATGACTTTTCGGTCAAAAGCTTTCCTTGGGACTATGCAGTGCTTGGAGCGTCGAATATGACATTACTGTTGATTTTTATGGTAATTTGAAAAATTTGTATGAATTTCTTCAAATACAAACCGAAGAAATATTACCTTGATATGTTCATGAATGAGAAATTGCAACGTTTTAATTAAATTACTGTGTCAAGGGCCAGAATATACACCGACACCACCTTTGGATATCGAAACATGATTTGATTTAGGGTTTTTGATGTACACCGCGTTAATATACTTCACAAGTTGGTGAAATGTCAATGAATTTTGGATCAATGTTTGGTGTAAGCAATGTAAATCGTTTCATGGCCACTCTAAACATAGATATAACACTTTACATATTTTGCAAGTCAGCAAATCGATTTATAATCAGTCAAAAGTATCAGTATCAAGGACATAACGATGCAAGACTTTATCTACAAGTGTAGACTGATATCAGACGCAGTCCGTTACACTGGAGTAAAGCTGACCCGTTTGTCTGACAGCCTATTGTTTACAGATAGTTACAAGTTATTTGTTAATGTTAACCTTAACAATTCAGACCAAGTGATGTAGACGCTCTGATGAAAGTCTTATCCACGTGAACAAGGTCACAATAATGACATACATAGGCATTTACATGAACACAATAATTTGTATATAACACATAAAAAGCATTTCAAGAACTGAACCGAGATCCTAATGAACCATCGTATCAAGTCACTGTTCGGAGTCCGCACAGAACGGAAGATAATATTTTGGCCGTGGTTTGCGACGATATTTAAGAACCTCCTTTAACAGTTTTAAAGATAATGCTCAGCCAATCTTTAAACATGGTGTAATTGAAAATTGCAACAAGGAATTGCCACCAGAAATCATTTATTGCCATTCAAATCTTTTTACATAACACAGCCATCGATTGATAACAACAATGTGTTGTCATTCATATACTGTAGATACTAACTAAACCTTAACCTGCCTGAAAGTTTGAGAAGTGAGAGTTTGCAAGATTTACAGATAAAAGAAAGAAAAAGGTATGTGCGGCAGTCCAGTTTAGTAATTTCTACAGGTCAAATACACAGCCTAATGGGACTAAAATGAAATTATAACAAAAATACATAACAACAATGACATGAAAAAAAGTTATAAAAATTTGCATGTATCACCCACTTTTTCTTCACACCTTCTCTCTTATAATTGGATTTCTGATCTCTCTCTTTCATTTAAGCTCATTCAGATCTCATTGGAATGGAATTTGTAAAATCTGAGTGTTAAAGCAAAGTTTTCCTTTTGCTAAACTTGTTTCACAGTTAAAGATCTATTCCTCCTTTTACATAGTAATATCAGTCTCTCTCACCTGATGATTATAAATCTTGGCAAGTATAAGTCACTCTTCTTCAATTATATATAAAAAGAGTATTTCAAATAACAACTTATTTACAATATACAAACTTATTCACAATAACTGACCAGTGCCTTTTGCAAATATTTGTTCTTTTTGTATACATATATACTAGGAGGGAAATGAAATCCTTCACATAAATAATCAATTAACAATATTACCCTTAAGATTTGTCAACAAATTAAAAACAAAAAAAAAAAAGAAAATGCTGAAATACAAATCTTGGCGAAAATTATGAAAATTGGTCAGAAGAGAAATTTAAATGCAGCAAAATCTTCAAATTATATATTAAGAGTATTTCAACATGCAATTTGATAAACAACAAATCTTTTTGCATTATTTGATGCATATGAGGTATGCACATCGTTTTACAATATACATTATGAATTTAGCAATCTTGGCACAGTTTACGGAAATAAAAAAGGCAACATCGGTTTACAAAGCAAGTGCCTTTTGCAAATGACGATGACGTTAACACGAAACAGAGCCATGTTAGGAGCGGGCTTTGTTACCACAAAAACAGCCATTTTAGATGATTATAATCATTACATTCATATATACAATTCCGCATTTAGGATTTTTGAGCCAGGACTGGCGCAATGAAATCCTTCAATAAATTATTAATTATTACAAATGCACAGGAAAGACTTGAAGATGAGAGTTTGATTTTCAACAAATTCAAATGGGAATTTGGCTATATCTTTTTGAAAAATTTTAAAAGTTAGATAGGAAAACTAAAAATGAAAAACAAATTTAATTTAAAATATATATTAACGTGCGATCTTAACACATGGTCCAATTACATTTCAACAAAACTGTCTATTAATATAATAAATCAGTGGAATTATGCTGCCTGAGACTTTCCGTATCCCTTGCTTGGGTGGAAATTCACTAAATTCCATACAAACACAATGTTACAAAATTATTATATAATTATATACAATCAAGATCTTTGTCTACTTTAAAATAAAAATAATCAACATCCATATACAGTCTACATAATGCTTGTTAAACGTGGGTACAATTGTAACTGAAGATTTTTATATATTTTTTTTAACATTTTATTTTATGAACTTTTTTTGGTTCTTTTAAACTGAAAATTAATCTGACACAATAAAACAAAGCTTAGTATGGCGGTTGGTGGCATATTTATTAATTTTTTTTTTGTCCTTTGGGGTTGAGTTTTCCTTTTCCTCCAGCCAGTATGGACACATGTATTTAACTATTTAAAAGAAATAAAAGTCACCTATATATGGTTAAGTCAGACAATAACATAAATAGGCCACATTATGTAAAATTTCTCACCGGAGACTTAATAGCACCCTTTCCATGCTTATTTTGCCTTTTAGTTTAATCAAACATCAAATTTAAACAATTTGCTATGCATTAATACATGTGTATACACATACATAAACATAATTCTTGAATTTTGAGAAAAAAAAAAGTTCATTTCAAAAGCAATGCAATGGGAAGAACTAAAAAGACAGAAGTGAAGTGGCCACTGAATGAATACAATAAATAATAAAACTCTAAAAACATAACAAAATTATAACAACTTTTGTAGACAAAAAAACTAACTAATTTTCCATACAGGCTGGGGGAAATAATTCTGTACCATCATCAATGCAGAGTCTTTAATCTGAACAACTTGAAAGACTTGGTTGAACAAAAGCTTATCTGTAATTTTTCGGGTTAAAAAAAGAGCTTTTTTGTGGCATTCCCTAGATCTTTAAAATTACCACAACTGAAATATATAAAAATTGGGCCAAATATTGTAACTAAATATTTATAGGAAAATAACTATTGCAATGGTTCTGAAATAAAAATTTGTCCTGATTGCCTGATTGTCAAGATATAATTAATCTACCTCTCTGAACTATTTCTTACTAAAGCCTCCCCACCCCCATCCCAATTTTTTAAGGATTTGCTGAAATTAATTTTTTTTATCAAGTCAAATAACTTTCAAAAGAGATAAGCTTTGTCAACCAACAGAACAGAAATGTTCTAATTGGCGCTGACAGCAGCTACAAGGAAACTGTTTCTTCCGTCAGTGTCTTGGTGCTGAACCACCTCCGAGCTACATGACTTCCTCACAGTAGAGCTGGTGTCCATGGAGTCCTCGTTGTACAGACGTTTGATGCCATCGTACAGATCTTCCTCTTCGTCATCCACGGCCTTTCTCTTGATCGACTTGGAACGCTTGATCACTCTAAACTGATATCCAGAGGGTAGAAGTCCATGCTTGGACAAGTACAAACCAATCCTTTCACGACAGTGAAAGAAGGTTTGATTGTTGACCTGTAACAAAAATCAAACACTTTTATATACATTTGTATAAAATGTCAAAAAATATTATCAATGATAATGAACAGATAATTTATCTAGATCTAATTGACATCAAATTGAAGATATCTGATTTAGACCTGAGAACAGTGATAATATAAGTTTTTTTTTTTTTTTTTTTTTTTTTGGGGGGGGGGGGGGGGGTCACAATACACAGCTATCTTCAAAATGAATTGTTAGTACTCTCCCTACCTCTGCCACTTGCTGGACTGTGTGCACTATGGAGAACCAGTTTGGGGTAATTTGTTCCAGCTCTAAGCTCACAGTGGACAACACCAGGCTGATGGGGCTGAAGACTGCCAGTTGGTGGTTTCCCAGACAATGGAAGACCTTCCGCATCATCATACTCAGGTGCTGTGAGGGAGTCAGGTTGCTCAGTCCATCTAGCAGTTTGGGGTAATAACACATCAGCAAGCCATGGATCTGTAAAGGATTTATTGAAAATTAGCTTTTGGGAGAAACATCAATAAATTGATAGAACTATGATCACATGAAAATGAAAAATTGCACAATATTTCTGAACAATCTTTTGAAACCTTTTCTCCACCTGCTTCACTTTTATATCTAATTTACATTATAACCAAGACATTATATTAATATTTTATTAATGCATTGATGCATTTGACTTACAATGTGAAGAAGATCCACTGCTGTGACCTGTTTGACATTCCAGGAGAGTTTATTCAGGATAATGGCCTCCATCCTGAGAACTTCCGACACAGAGCAGACACATCTGATCGTCTTCACAAGATCCTTGGTGCTGGGTATTACCTATAATAAAAGATTATTGTGTTAATCTTCCTGAAACTCTTTAGTGAGACAAACAGAATTTTTTACATCCATACTTCAACTTTTGTGAAGAATACAAATTTAAACATACCTCATCTTCTTCCAAGGTTTTTGCTGCGATGTACAAGCAGCAGATGGCTACACAGGGTAGATACTTGGGGCGGACCTGGCAAAGGTAAAAAAAACTTATTGTCAATTCATTTAAATGAAAAAACAGTTTAAAATGCATGAATTTTATTCAAAAGAAAACCAACTCAGGGATAAAAAGCTAAATAGTTCCTTTAAATTTGTGCTCAAAACTTTGCCAAAATTATTCATGATCACAAAAACAAAGTTTTAGTTTTCTTATACATGTTAAAGATTTCAATCTTGTTCCCTTTTTAAAAATCATGAAAATCTATCAAAAACATCTGGTAATTTTTCAAAGGAGCAGTATTGCCTCTCTTAATAGTAAATTTTTAGTCTAGCTCGATCCCTGAAGATAATTATTAACATATAAGGGTAAACAGAATGAAATGAATATTAATGTAAATCAACATAACATTCATAACAAACACTCAGATTTTAATCTGAATTGCTAATTAATGAAATGTGTGAATAAAAAATGCATAGATTCCCAAGAATGAAAGATTGAGGAAATTACCTTAACAAGATTCAGAAAGCGGTCAAGGAGACAAATAGCCAGTCCAAGGGTTTCAGGTGTAAATCGGAACTCAGCATTCAATGACAAAATCCAACCAACAACCTTATCTCTCTGTAAACCCAAGACCTCCTATTAAAAAAAGACAGAAGATAAATTGAATACAATATTTTTCTTAAATATGTGTCTTTACTTTTTTGTTGTGACAATACAGTTGTGACAATCAATGGTTAGATTACATTTAAAATTTAATTGATCTGTTTCTTTAAAAATCTTAAAATCCTAATGCATGTATTTGATATGAATTTACCTTAAATATAAAGAGTAATCATTAGTGTAACAACTCCCCCTACAACCAGTGGCAGCCATTTTGGATGCCAAAAAAAAAAAAATCACTGGTATTGTGCTTGAATTAATCATGTTTTGATATGACAAGTAATTAATAAAACAGTTGCTATTTTTAATTCACTGGTGGAGATATTTATTTTTATATTCCACAAACATGACATATATAATGTGTGCTTTTATAAAACACCATCATAAAATACAAAACACTGTCATCGCCATGGCATTCGTGACATTTGTGCATGTTTTAACATAAACATGTAAAACCAGTAGTAGGAAACAATGAATATATTAAAACCTATTGACATGGATTGGATTTTTAAAGTTTGCTTTGAATTCCCCGATACTAATGACAAAGGTTGTTAAAAATAAACTAACTAGAAATGACCGACTTGGGCACCTGCCAGCAATCACTGTCAAGTTTTTCTGTGTCCCGTGATCAGTGACCTTGTAAAGCTGGGGTTTAAAACAGTCTAAAAATAGCTACTGTCTTACAGGTAAACCCAGGTTATATTTACAAAACTATTCAATTCCATATTTTTACATTGATTAACACAAGTTTTCATGTTTCTTCCTTCTTTTTGAATGTGTCTCCATATTCCAAAACAATCCCATAAAATTATTTATAGGATTAAGAATGTTTACATAGAATTTAATTTTGCATAGGATGAAAAAATCAGATTTGTACAAAATGGGCTTTGAACTTGGTCAAATCATGAACAAGGACCAATAATTTACAATATTTCAAGTATATATAAAAAAATTAAAAAGCTCAGTTTCAGGACTGGAGACATGAAACATTTTTAATCGACCTTTCTAAGGCTCAAGTTTACGAAAAATGCCCCAAAATCAATAAAATTTACGTAAATTTCAGAGCAAATCTGTGATTATTTTGCAGAAAAATTAATGCCTAGGTAAACAATAAAATATTTATTCTTAGCTTTCTTACAAAATAAATTCCATTAAATGTCCGTTGATGACAAAGGAAAAAACTGTGCTTCATCAAGTTAATAATTCCTCAACGTGTTATATTATGCGGTAGCCATCTTGTGAAGTTGAAGTCGCTATCGTTTACTAAAAGTAAAACCGCAACTGTATCAAAATTTAAAATACGGAAATTTTTTCAAGATCACAAGTGTAGTGTTTTACCATTAATTAGTAGATTGATAAATTGAAATAGTATTAATTTTTTTATTGTAAAAGTCGTATATTTATTTTAATGTAAAATGAGTGAAATAATTCCTAAAAAAAGTTTTACAAGCAATTATGGAAATATACATGCGGATGATAAAAAATTAATTTTATTGATATGGAGTTTTACAAGCAAAGAATTAGTAATAAATGCAGGTTACAGAAATATGATTTAAGAAAGAAATATAATTTTAACTGATATTATAAGGTTTATTAAAAGCTTCTCCGTACACAAGAAGTACACTGAATTACCGCTATACAAAGATTGGCTTCTAACGAATTTTAAACAACAGATAAAAGGATTTACACTGTGTACACGCAAAGGTTTCAACTGCTTAGCAAATCATGTATTACTGAACAAACAAAGCCATGAAATTCAAACAAAGATATACCGGTACTCTCAATTAAATTTATAAATTAAACTTGCAGCATGGTAATATTATTTCAATTCTTTACTGTTGCTTTATATATACATTCAATGGTTTTTTAGCAAACTGAAGAACAAAAATGAAAATGGCGGACATCGAAGCAACGTCCACCGGTAAATAACTAACTGAATAAACTATATAAGGAATGTGATGTTCTGAAATCAGAATTATTATGTCTCATTTAAACTTAAAATAAGAAACATATTACGTGTTATTTTTGCCTCTGGTTTAACAACAGTATGAAACTACGAAGGCATTGAACAGGCAAGTTGGAGAAAAAAAATAACACAATTCAAAAAGTTTTTACATTTTTTAAAAAACTTTATTTAAATGCTGTACTCATTAAAATATCACGTTCATGTGGACGGTAATAATAATTTCTGATACGTTGTAAAGTAGAAAACGGGAAACAAACTCCTATATAAAGGAGGATTTTTCAAAAATTAAGGCTGAAAATGAGCCTTTCGACCTATATACCCCATCGACCTATAACCCGAAAATTACGGTATGTCAAAACACAGAATGATGAATGCTAAGTAGGATTTTGATTACATTAGCCTGGATATGATTATGTCACAGTCAGTGACTGACTCAATGACAAACGTATACATGATGTAATTGTTTAGAAATTTCTTAGCTTTACTCAACATCCTCTAACTTATAACGTCATCACAATTTCATCAAACAAGGATGGATATTAAGAATTTCCTGGTTAAACAGCTGATCTATGTTTTGTTTTTTTGTTTTTTTAAACTTAACTTCAACTACAAAAGACATTCCAAGAAATAGTCTCATTTACAGAAACAACTCATTTATATAATCATTACTCTGTTTATTTACTTCCTTTTTTACATGTTTTTATGAAAAAATATCACTTGGACAATTTCTAAAAGCAAAACTTGAACATGTTGAAAGGAATTCCAATACACTTTTTAAAATGTGAGAAATCTGTTTAGGCTTTAAGTTGAACCAATTAGCATCAAACTTTTCCTTTGGTATGGTAGAAACATTTTTGGGGAGTTTAAAACATAATATTTGTCTTGATATTACCATTACTTATCACTGAATAATTAACAATAAATAAATAACAAAGTGTATGACAATTACATAATTTAACTAACAAATAACTTACATCATCACCAGCCCCCATGGACTTGTACACATTTGATGACCACTGACTGCATCTAGCAAGGTGCTCCCCAAGCATCTTCATCAGATGCCTAGCATCTAATCTTTTGTGTGACTCCATCTTGACAACCCCAAACTGCCGCACCAAAACACTGAAATGAAATTCAACTCATAATGAAATCTTGTAATTCAACAAGTATAGGCCTAGACTATTTTTACATGTTTTAAAGATGAAATAGTGGGTTGATGAGTGAGCACTCAAATATGCAATGTTACCATAGCATCTTCTAGAAATTTTTTCCAAAATTTTACATAACTTTCTTTTCTTAACTCAGATTGCTAGAAGTTTTAATACAACTGAAATACCGCTATATAAATCCATCTCAAAAACCCAGAATATTTGATAAAATGTTTTCTAAGCTTAAAATAGTCTACTGTCAAAATGGCTTCCATGATTCAGCTGATGCAAACCAACATCAGCAAAAATGTCCATAAAAATAACACTCACCTGACGAGAAAAATGGAACGAGAGTTGAACTAGGATGTTCCCCTGTTCCATTCACACTATCCTGCTTACATTGATGTTTTTAAAACTCCATCTTCTATCGAATAAACGAAAATAATAAGAGCTATGTATTAGAGTTGCGTTCCAAGAAAATTCCTTGTTGGTAAGGGTCAAATATAGTTCCTACAATATTCATCCGCAGAAAAAAAAAATTAGTAAGTTTCATTAATTAACTTCATACTGTATATGCATATGTGTCTTAATTAACCAAATATTACAAAATATTTTGCTGTAAGGATGCATATATATTTTTGGTCCAATTCATAGAAAATTCTTGAGGAATCATTAGCGCGGAGGGAGAACTACGCCCTTGGAAGCGAACAAAATTTGTTTTCACCATCGAGGTCAGAGCTGTCAAAAAAGGAAACTATGAGGTAAACTCGATGTAATCTCTTTTTTGAAGTACATTCAATTTAATTTAATGTTATGACAAGAAAAATACCATGCAATAAGATGTAAAAACGGGTAAAATGGAGATAAATCGCTTAACAATTTTATGCTGATGTTTACAAAACAAAACTATTTATAGTTCACATTTGAATAGATATATTCATCCAATGAAAGCGAGCGTTACAAATGTTAGATTGAACGAGAGAGGGTTTAAGATGTGCGCCAATTTTTAAACGTTTTTGTTGACAGCTGCCGTCTGCAAGTGGCACAATGACAACTGGAGCAGATGCACAAATGTTATCTTGAAGATATAGGCTGAGAAAAAGCTTTGCACCTCAGTGATTAAAAATGGTCCAAGAAACGGTAAATCACAGTCGTCGTGCAATTAATTTGTTGTTTTGTGAGAAAATGGGAAAGAGTCAGAAAAATCAGCTGGGACCTGGGAACCATGTCCCTTGCAAAGATTCGACAGAAAAGGTGATTGTCCATAAAGTAGATTTTTTTTTTCAATCTAAAATGTTGATAGAAGAGAAAATATTCTCTGTTTCTTGCCAAAATATATAATTTCTTATTTTACATGTTTAATGGCATTAAAGGAAACGTTTGGTCTAAAAATTTTTTTTGATATATCATTCATTGAATGGTCAATAATGAATTTTACCTGTTACTGCCATTTGTTTCAACTTAATTATATAGTAATAAAACAAATTTATAAATTAGGCTGCCATGTTGAGAGATAAAGTTATTAATTTACTTTTAGACGTATTGCAGGGTTAAGTGTAAACACTATCAGGCATAATCAAGTTGTGAAAATGTGCCAATTAAGTGTGTGCATTTTAATTTTGGATATGAATATACTATAGTAAATATAATTTCACATTCCTATGAGAGATTTAGGATAATGAAATAATAATAAAAAGCCATAAACTGGTTGGATTTAACCTTAATTAAAAACTTAGCTGCAAAGGTTGTATTATTTTACAAGATTTTAACTAAAACTTTTTAAAGTTCTTATGTGTCCAAAAAGAATGTTAATTTAATTGCTATGACTTATATCTGAAAGAAGGAATTTTATTTTTCTGCAGTCATAAACACATTGGACATGATAAGGTTTTCCCCATGCTGCTCCGATTAAGCTATTAAAACAAATTAATTAATGCAGCTTTTATTTTTTTTACAGTTTTATATATAAAAATTTTAATTCTGACCAAACGTTCCCTTTAATATTCATTGCATTTATGCAAAAAAATTTATATTACAGTGTATTAATTTACAGACACGGTTAGGACCATCAAAAGAGCATTTGCTTGAAAAACTGAGAGAAATTGTTAAGCAATTTCCAGCACCCAAACTGGTAAGATATGACATCAAATTAATTTAATTTTAAGTATAACTTTCAGATGCAGGGCCTGAGGGGGAAAAAAGGCGGGTTCGTATTTTGATTCTTTTGTTTAGGTTTAATTTTTCACTTGGCTTCATCTTGTTCTTTTGTATAACTTTTTTTCCAGTCATTTTTTACAGTGTAAATCAACTTAAACTTTAAATTTTCATTAGGGGAAATTAAGATCCTGAAATTATAAGGCTGCTTTCAACTATATCCTAACCATTTGTAATAGCCTGATATAAAAATTGCTCTCTGAGTAGTTTTGTTGTATGCATTCTGAGTAATGTATTATTTGAGCTCTAAAAGGAATACAATTCAAATGCATTTTTTAAGTTTAATTTTTGTTATAACTTTTGTTTATCATAAATCTCCATCCCTTTTAACATAAATGTATCAAGGCTTTCAATATCTATTTGCTTTTTAAATGAAATAATCATATATAATCAAGTTTTTTTGATATACAGTATTACTTTCTTCTACAGGACAACTCAATAAGTGTGCAGAGGGATAAAGCTGTCTCTACTATACGCTGCCTAACACATTTTTATAACTGCAATTCTTCAACTTATGCCATTGCAGTTAGCTGTCTAGACAGATTTCTAGCAAAAGTCAAGGTAATTTAAATAAAATATGTGCCAGAAAAAAATCAGTAGAATTTACAATATCAAGTACATTTAGTACTTGCTTTTTGTACTTTATTCAAATTTAATTGATCATGTTGATATATGTTGATAAAATTATTTTCAGGTCCAGCCAAAGTATTATTCTTGCCTTGCAACAGCCTGTTTTTATCTGTCCAGCAAATTTCATGAGGAAAATGAGGTAAACTTTCAATATTTGCATAAATTTACATGCTTAACAAAATTATCAGATTTACAAATTAACAAGTATAAAATTGTTCATGCTTTTTTTAATATCATTAAAAGCATTTTTTCAAAAATCATTTTCATTAGGATGTTCCATCAGCGACAGAGTTATCTAACTTGATGCAGCATGCCTGGAAGTCCTCCGATTTGAAGAGAATGGAGACAGTTGTCATGCAGAAGCTTGACTGGAAACTGTGGGTTCAGACTTGTCCTTCTCTACTTAAGACTTTGTGTGATATATGTACAACAACCAAGGTGCTAGATCACCATTTTCTTTCACAACTTGTCCAAAAGTTTGAGATTTGCATCAACTACAGCTCATGTGCAATATACTCTGTAAGTTATCTTTCTTGGATCAGTGCTGACATTATATGATAATATTGCAAAAAAAAAAAAAAAAATAGATTTTTGCTGCTTCTATATGTCTATATAGGATTTGTAATTTTGTTTTGTAGACTGCTTGTTTAGCACTAAGTTTACTTCAACATGGTCTGAAGGAAAAAGAATTACTGGATAATGCAATGAACCAGTGTTTATTTAATCTTCACAATGTATGCCAGGTAAAATGTTTGGTAATTTAGAAATATAAAGGGCTATGTACACTTGTATTTAAGAAAAAATATCTGTAAAATGTAAATCTTGTAAGCTGTTTCTCTTCATTAGTCCCTTTAAGTGCACTGGACGCAATTTACATGCATTTAAATTATTTATATATCACAAAAACAACAAAAATGAAAATTTTAACAAAGTAAAAAATGTATATAGATGTAGTTGTATTCATTAATTTGAGGGTATTTCCATTTAGGTTTCTGATGCTGAGCTTTATGAGTGCCATGATGCAGTGTCCCAAGTGCTTGACAACTATAGAAATAGTCCCAAGAGTCACCCCTCCTGTCTCCCGATGCCTAAACCTTTCCTTCGACCCAATCTCGTGTCCCGTCCTAGCCTCTATGGAGATTCTGAGTTACCTGCCATTGAAGAAGACCCCTCGGTGGATTTATTAGTCAGCGAGACTGAAAGGTGAGTGTGAAATTTAAAAGTGGTCATTCTTTCATAAGGGATGGGTTATATTTTTTTCTGTAATGGTTTCAATAAATATCTATCGATTTAATTGATATTCGCTTTCCACAGTTTTTATACATGTGCATGTTTGTATAAATATTGAACTGATTTTCCTTGTAGTGATAATGAAGAGATAAGAGTCAGCCATCAGAAGTTTGTGTTTGGAGGCCACAGTTGGAGTACCTGTATTTTACCTCAGAAGTCTGCAACATGCAGCCTGGAATAAATGTGCAATATTCAGCAAATGAGAGCTTTATTAGCTCAGATTGAGCTCAGTAGACATTTTATTATATTACTGAAATCAAAATTATTTATTTTTACACAAATCAATTATTTTATTTTCCACAATGGCAAGAAAGAACTAATGCTTGCAGAGACAAAAGTATTTTAGATTCATTATTTTGTTATTTATTAAATTGTGTGACTGTCTGTTATTTAAATATAAATTAATTTTTAGTGTAGTGTGAATGGATAAAGGGTTAAGCACTAAAGAACTGCTATGGTTAGTTCAAAAGTACAATGTATATTGTTTTGTTTTTTTTATTAATTTTTATTTTTATGTGTGGATGTGTACAATTGCAGGGTGGAAAAGTATATATTCAATCTGGAAATCCACTGTTGACTAGCCTAAGTAACACATATTTTATTTTATATCTATGTTTTAATGTGTATTTGTGTTTTAATGAGTATATTAAAGTGTTGAATGTGTAGATATATGCGAAAAGAAAATACACAGTATATTTCCTAGAATTGGTGCAAATAAATTTATTTTTTTGAAGCTTCACTGTGTTATGAATAATTTACAGTTTCATTATCTTTGTCCATGGATAAGAGCAAGGGCCACTCATGCACAATTCAGTATTTATCACTTGGATCCTTGATGATACAATTTTTGTCTTTAGTCAATTTAATATGACGTAATGAAAAGTGTCATTGTTTCCCTATAAATCTGTAAATTCCTTTAAACATGGCCCAAAGTTGAAGTATTATTTTAATTTTTCAGATGGAGCACAACCTCTGATCTAAAATGTGCAAATTCATAATAAAAATATGCTTCATTAAACATATTTTAATTTTTGGATCAAAGAAATTTCATTTTGAGAATCTAGGTATTGGAAGACAGGCTTTGTGAAAATGCAATATTCTTGAATTTTGCAGAAAACATCCAGATTTGATTACCTCCAGCAAAGAATTAAACTATGAGCACAACCTTTGATCCAAAAATTAAAATATGGTGTAGATTCAATTTTGTTCAAATCATGACCCACGGGAGTAGGGTGGGGCTACAATGATTGATCATTTTTTTAAATAGGAATGTATAGGGAAAATTTTCAAAAATCTTCTCAAGTACAGTAAAGCCATGATTGGTCATATTTATATAAAAGCATCCTCAGGCAGTGTAGATTCAAGTTTCTTCAAAGCATGACCCCAAGGGTAGGATGGGGCCACAACTGTCGATCAAAGTTTTACATAGTAATACATGTATATAGGAAAAATCTTTCTCATGAACAGCAAAGCCAAGAATAGTCATTTATATGATGTATATTCAAGTTTGTTCAAATCATGACCCATAGGGTAAGGGTGGGGCCACAATGGTCGATCAAAGTTTTACATAGGAATGTATACGGAAAATTTTCATAAATCATCTTCTCAAGAACAGCGAAGCCATGATTGGTTATATTTATGTAAAAGCATCCTCATGTGGTGTAGATTCAAATTTGTTCAAATCATGACCCAAGCGGGTATGGTGGGGCCAAAATGGTCGATCAAAGTTTTACATAGGAATATATAGGAAACATCTCAAGAACAGCAAAACCATGATTAGTCATATTTATTAATTATATGGTCAGGCAGCATCTGCGGGTGGTGTATACTCAATTTTGTTCAAATCATGACCCCTGTGGGTAGGGTGGGACCATAAAAGTCGATCCAAGTTTTACATATCTCAAAAAATCATAGTGCATTTAGAAGGTCTTGTCACAGGTAACATACATATTTAATAAGAAAGCCTTATCTCTTCTCATTAAAACGTTATAGTCAATTCAAATTAATGTTTAAATTTTTTAAAGTAGGTCAAACTTCAAGGTCATGGTTTCAAAAATCATAGTGCATTTAGAAAGGTCTTGTCACAGGTAATATACATATGTGTAATATGAAAGCCATGATCTCTTTTCATTCAAAGATATTACCAAGGTTCGAGTTTTGTGACGGAGGGACAGACAAATGAGATTTAATGTTCATTCGCTTTCGCAAAAACAGGGTACAAAATTGTAATTGCTCTTTTACATGTTTTAATTTTTCAATGAGTGAAACTAAGGTGCCGCCTAATAAAAAAAATCAATACTTAAACTATGCACCGGACGCAAATATCATGTTCTTTTCTTTCAGTGACCTTGAACTTGCCCTCATGACATTGGTTAAGGGTTACGATACACCCTTAGGTCATAAGCAATCTTTGTCTAAAATAGGAACTCACCAAGATCATCCATAATAAAGATATGGACGGGAACGAAATGTTTTTTTTTCTTTCAATGACCTTTAACTTGCCCAAATGACCTTGAGTAAAGGTTATGACACACCATCATGCAGGTCATAAGCAATCATTGTGTAAAATAGGAACTTAAAGTTTATCCATAAGAAAGATATGAACTGGACACGAATTATGAACTGTTTCTTTTAGTAACCTTGAACTTACCCAAATGACCTTGGGTTAAGGTCAGGTCATGACGCACCCTCAGTTCATGAACAATCTTTGAGTGAAGTAGTAAATTCTAATGTTCCTCCGTAAAAAGATATATAGACCGGACACTTTTGCACAGACAGACAGGTAATTGAGGTGATTCGACCTAAATACCCCCAAACTTTGTTTGCTGGGTATAAAAACACTCTATGCATAGGCATCGGAAGCAAATTGAAAGTGGGGGGGGGGGGGGCTAAACCAACCAAAAAAAGTTTAACCCCAGTTTTCAAAGCCTATATTATGTCTATCTTTGCAAATAAATGGGTTGTTCCGACGCCTATGCTATGCATAATGAAGGCGCATAAAGGAAAGTCGTTATTTATTTTATAAAATGATTTTATTACATTGTTTAATCTTACAAATAAGAAGAAATACTTTTAATTAAAATGTGAATATTTCCAAAAAAAAAAAAAAGAAGAAGAAAAGAGATGACCATTTTTTGACAGACTTATTGACTCTGCATGATACATTTCATACTCTCGATATATTATGCCTTACCACAATAAATATAAATTGTATACACATGTACAAGTAAAATTATTGTACATGTACAAAGTTTTTAACTTTACAAGCACGACTTATATTCCCGTATATTTGCATTCACTTATATGGAGTATGGACAATGTTATAGACCATTTTGATGCCCATCTTGTCATGTATGTCACAATTTGTATAAAGATAATATAAAGCTTTCTAAAGTAGGCCTGCACGATTTCTCAGAAGGCGTTGCTTGAATTTTATTTGTCGTCTGCGTCTCAGAGGAGGCAGCCGAAACTGAGGGAGCATGCACTGACAGCGTCCGTTTACGGGTGAAATCTTCGGGGAGGTACCGATCGGACACGGATAGGCGGGTTGACATGGGGAGTTAGGGAGCCTCAGGATGAGTGGTGGTAGATTGGGAGCAGGAGTGGTAGGGGCGGGGGTGGTGGTGGTTGTAACCTGAGCAGCCAGCTGTAACAGATTTCGGATCTCCTCGTCTGTCATCCCAGACACTCCATGACGAAGCTCACATCTGTAAAGAAGAAAATGTAAACTTGTATAGAAAAATGGTGTGCTTTTGCTTCAAAAGTTTGAGTCACTCAACAATGAACCGAAAAACATCACTTTTTGCAATAATGCTTTTAATTAATGTGGTCCTTTCACTCTTTTTGAGTAATCCGAACGAATACAAGACATGCCATAAATTGGCATAGAAAACCCCCTGAAACTTCGAGATTTCATCTATGGGAAGCACTCAAAAGAAAAAAAAATATCTTAACGACGTTTTATCAACAGATTAGTGGTACATGTAAGACATCGCTTTTTGATCGGAAAGATAAGACCTGATTCAATTCTCGTTCCCAGTGACACATGAGACCTATTAAAGACGGTTCATAGTGACTGTTCCCTCTACAATTTAAGCAATACAAAAGAAATGAAGCCATTACTCTTTCGGATGCATTACCTAGAAAAAAAACACCCCTCTACGGTATGTGCATCAGAACCCTCATTGATAAATGGCTCTAAGAATCCAACTTGGTGCCGTCTTTTAGTCCGTCATGATTATGAGTCGCAATGGACGTTAAACAACGATTCAATGACCATCGATGACCATCAATGACCATGTATTAAAATTATTATATACACCCTCCTGTCATAACCATCTTTTGTTTAAAAAACAAAATGATCTTCCAAAGTTTGGCATTGCTGGTACCGTAAATTTCTTAGCTGGCCGTGCGAATACCATCCTCACTGCGTCAGGGGGTCCAGAGTTCATTATGTGGTCGTAGATGAAACTTTTTTCGATATTTTACGGGTTTACTCCTCTATTTTTTAAAATCACCAATCATGCAGTTTTAGTCTTTAATTCATGATTTGAGAACAAAACATCAATAGAAATTAAGAAATAAGCTATAATTGATGACACCTCAATATACGACTAACAGCTAGTTCCTTGTCGCCCAAAGCTTTTAATTAACATTAAATGAAGAAATAATCAAAATTTGGATTTTCCCAAAAGAAATCACTGCAGTCAGCCTGTAAAACACCAAATGAATTTTTTTTTTTACGAGCTAGTCCCATGCAACCCCTTAATATACATGATATATAATCTCATGAATCTGTGGCTTTGAAGATACGCGAATACAATTAAGTTATACAGCTTGCAATAACGCTAAATGACTCGTGATCATCAAATCGCAAAAACGTGATTTCGCGAGTAGACTGTTAACTATGAGAATTTACATCTATGTCAGAAATTCAAAATTAAGCTTGATTCATGTTCTTTTGTGAGTGGAGCTTTCTGCTACTTTTTAAAAAAGATTAACTTGAAGAAGGGACAAATATAGTGCAACCATGTGGATCACTCGCATCCTTTGACATTTAACGTGTCTTTCAGAATGAACATTTTATAAAGAAAGGGAAATCATAAGACATCTAGCGCGATTCAGAGAGATAGAACAGTATCTACGTTATGCAACAGTCTGTGGGGAAATGACTCTTTGCATTCATATAACTTTCATACATATGTAAATTTAATTGGTTGCATTAGCACAATTCTCTAAGTCCCATATATCGCATAGTGCATCGACTCGTTTAACCGGGTGAGTTCTATTATTCGTTAATATTTCACAAAATGGCGTGATGAAAAATGTATCGATACATATACTGACCATTAGGTGAACTCTGCTAAATATCCACAGGAATTGATTCAAAACAATACATCATACAATCTAAGAGCGCTCCGAAATTACCTTACAAGAATCAGACAATACAATTCTTTCCAAATAAATCAAAGTCGTCTGGAATCACTGATGAAGCTAGCCCTTAGTAATTCCTATATAATGGGATCTAATCATGATATTCATAAGATACAATGTAGGAACTGATTTTATTAATGTGCCATTTAGCCCAAGTGAACTAATTCGTAATTATAATAAAAGAATAAGGGTTTAATGGAAATGGCAAGGGAAGAACTAAATTGTAAATTCATTTGAGGTATGATTAAAGTATGGTAAGAATTCAGCACACGCAATCCCTCTTGGAAGAAGTTATTTTTAACAGAAAATTGGATAATTAATTTTAAAAAGATAATAAATACACTTGACACAGATATTAAAAGAATCACTCTTTGGTTAAAAAAAAAGATATCAAATTCATAATACCTGCACGTATCCTCGCTAAACCGAGAGAAGCCTGGGCAATTGTCGTTTTTCTGGGCACATTTGCAGGTGCACGTGTCCTCGTCCCACACGTGAAGGTCCGTGGGACAGGTCCTTCTATTGCGGCAGATACAGCTGCAGTCTCGCGAGACGTAGGCCTGCGTCACGGGATTGCAGTGCTCCGGCTTCACCTTACACTGCACTCTTAAAAAAGTTTTACTTAGTAGTCATTTTTTACTTGAAATAACAAAGATAAGTAATAGATAATTACTAAGCCTTTACTTAAAAATTTAAATCAATTACTGAAACATATGTAAATTACTAGATTGAAATGTTTTACTTGATTTTTGTATTTTAAAGAATTGATTTACTTTGTATTTCCTCTTTACTGAATTTTGTTTAGATAAGTAATTAACACTTACTAAATATAATTAAAAGAGTTACTTATACATGTCAATTACTTAAGCATTGTCTAATTTTAAGTTTCTGAGGAATTCTGCAATGATAAATTATGCAAATAAGTTTGTAATTATAAATAAATTAATATATACCGTGTTTACCGGTACATGCATCAACTTTATTCTTTTGTCGTAAGGAATATTAGGATGCATGTCCCGAAAACGTCAAGTGCTTTATACATATATTTCCTGCCGTAATGTTAAGTATGTGCAGCTTTATGATTTTATGCATAAAATAAATTGAGCAATTATAATGCAGTTGATGATCTTATGCAGGGAGTTTCTTGGGGCTTTGGCGTTTAGGCCATTTGCCCTTGACCTTGGAGATTTCAATCCTTGTGAAAAAAACTGTTAACCTTGGCCATTACTTTTGAACGATAAGGGATAGGGCTTTCATACTTATATACCCCAGTAGATATAATTCCTGTGAGAAGACCATTCATTAGATACCAAGAACTTTGATCCTTTGACATTAACCTTGGAGTTTGACCCACTTTTAAAAAGCAGACCTTGACTTTAACTTTACAAAGGTTGGATTTAGTGCATTCATACTTTACATATTTCATCCTTGTGACAAGACCTTTCTTTGGGTACCATCAAATCTTACCCTTTGTCCTTGACATTGGAGTTTGATCTACATTTCAAAGTTAGTAAACTTCACCATAACTTCTGAAGGGTTGGGGATAGTGCTTTCTTATTTCAGATATGAATCTTTTATGGCAGGACCTTTCATTAGATACCAATAACATTGACCATTTGACCTTGACCTTTGAGAGATCAAGAAATACCAATATATTGAATTTGTATATAAGAAAAGTTAAACCTTTGCTGTGTTGCCATATGGGGGGGGGGGGGTCAGTATTTCACAAGCACATCTTGTTTAAATTGTATTCAATTGATTTACTTAAAACAATAATTTATTTACTGAATCAAGGAGAATTCAGAGCAGTTGCAATACAAATAATTACTTAAAAATGGTAGTCTAATTACTATCAGGACTGAATTCTTAATGGCTTCCATATTAATTGTCTGTGAGGAGGAGTTATATTTCTTCTAAATATTTCTTCATGTCAAAAAAAAGTTATACTAACTAAAATGTTGTATTAAGTACTTGAAACTATCAACCATTTTTTAATGGTCTTTAAAAATATACAACTTATTCTATTTAGAAGGCGTTTGATATTGGAATTAAATGTTTTATTGCTTAATATAATAAAACAGTTACAAAGAAATAATGTCGATTTTAGTAAATACGATAAATATTTCATTTACTTGGCATTCTCTTGAAGTAATAATATTCTTGATTTTAATAATTAAATTATTAATTTCAGATTTACAATTACTTAGTAATAATTCATAAAACCTAGTAAAAAGAAAGCATATTATCTCTTAATGAAGTAATAAGGATTTACTAAACATGAGTAGTTACTTGTTTCAATCCCATGTACATGAAATAAGTAAATGGTTTATACTTTTATGAGTAAATGAATTACTTGTTTCAATCCCACATGTATATGAAATAAGTAAATGGTTCAAACTTGTATAAGTATTCCAATTACTTAATTTAAGAAAATTATAAAATAAAAATATAAATTTGATCACTAGAAATGAGTAATAAATTGAGTATATAAATAAGTAGTCTTAATACTTATTTTAATACTTATTTCAGTAATTATAATAATAAATAGTAAAAGAATTGACAAGTAATTGTTTTATTGGTATTTACTATTTATTATTGCAGTTACTAAGCAGGATTGCCTTTTACTTACTATTCTGACTAATTGTATTACTTAATGTTTATTGTTTTTCTAAATGCAAATACTTATTTTGAAAATTAATAGTAAAACTTTTTTTAGAGTGTGGGGTTCGCAGGAATCGTGTTGGACGATATCTTTAGGTTCGAGAGCTTCGAACACGGTGTCCGGTGATCCAGGGTATGGAATTCTCGATCTTACAACCTACAAGTATTCATACATGCAGTAAATTTTAATTATCATTTCATTAAAAATATTCTTTTTTCGTTAAATAGGTGGATGGCGTGCTTTGGAAATTTCTTTTAGGTCTACTGATGGCTCAAATCTTTTTTTCAAAAGAATAGTTGCGCCACATGTGCAGGCATGCAAAAATACATTCAACTGATTCAAGACGTTTAAAACAATTAAAATTGTGTACGGTGGAATTATTATATTGCACCTATAAGGATACATACTACCAGTGGTCATTTTATTAATACACAAACATGTACACGTTAGAAAATTAGATGTGTTCATTCTAACATCTATAAAGGTGACTGTGTAGCCCTAACGATGACCAATGATTGCACAGATATTACCACCACTGGGGACGCATACGACCATTCTGGAATGTATAAGATATGCACTTTCTATGATCTACATTATACATAGGAAGAATTAGATGACGTGGTTCCTTGAGGATCTGTACTTTTAAGCACATACTAGTACATATTATGTACGAAACTTCATTACACATTGCATCCTAAATACAACCAGAAGTCTCTGTTGAGATTGTAGCTCTATTGATTTGTACTTATAACAAGAGAGAGGAAGAGAAAAATAGCAGTTGGGACTTGATTTATGCCTTAACTATGTCACGCCAAACGAAACCAAATTTACAAAAATGAACCCACCAGTTTTAAATTTCATAATCAATGAATATGATATATATTATATGCATTGCTCGTTATGGATTACTTGATCTGAACTAAACACTGCCAAGTAAATGCATGTAGTACATTTACCAGTTAACTGCATGATATACAAGATACCTGGCCTTAGATACCGATATACTTATTTAAGTATTTTCAAATAGAAAGAGCAAGGTCTTTCTACAAAAAAAGGTTTGGCTGTCCATAGTATTCACATAATATTCACATGCAGTAGCCTACATTTTGAAGTGACAGAAACTTCTTTACCACAACTTGTTTGATGCTGGTTTGTCTGGGTTCACAGGACAGGACCTCTGCAGGGGCACATCCGCCACAGCGCAGCACCCTTGTACAGGGAGGGAAGTACGTAATAGATGGGTCGGTATCACGTGGTATAACCACCGTCTGGTATCTAGGTGAGCAGTAGTCATACTGAGCAAGATTATCGAAAGAAACTGTAACAAAAAATATATAAACATAAAACAAAGCTGTAATTAACGAAGTCCAATAATTTTACTTTGTATATGTATATTGTATAGAACAGGATTTTGATAAGAACAAACTTCCAATTTACAGAGTTTAAAAATTATTTGTAGCATTGTAAATAACATTTGATTTTTGCGTCATTTATTTTGACGAATTGTATGCCCCCAACCTTTCTACCCTATCAGAATTATTTCACCTCTGAAAGAGTTGGGGGGCGTGGCTGGAAATATCAGTCATGGAATATGTGGAGATAACTATAACAGTATTCGATCGAGCTCCAAAGTTCTTTAAACATTATAAAATAGGAGCAGAGCAGTGACGGACTTCGAAAACATCAGAGGTGGGATCAGGTGCCATGGAGGAGTGAGCATCCCCTACCCAACGGTTACACCCGCCGTGTGCTCCTTGTCATATCCTTGAGTCTGTTTTATACCTTTTTCAATTTTAATCGTTCACGGTTTTCAGAAAAAGTGGATGGATATTGCTTTTTATTATAAGAAGTAAATTGGACTCCTACCTGTACCACCAACAAGCTGTTTGTTTGCATCTGAGTTGAAAAGCTCTGTAATTAAAATGAATATACATCTGAAATACTTAATCATTTATTAGGCACGAGTTTGAATTTTTCTTATTCAATATTGGCTGTCATATTACCTGTAAAATTTAACGGACGTCCATCTTTCCTAATGAATTGAGCGAAATCTTGAGTTCTTGTAATGTTCTTTAAAAGGTTATAGTCTGGCTGCAATGAAATTCAAGCTGTTTGTAGGACAAGTAATAAAAAAAACTTCTGAAGATAAAGGGAAAACCCTTCCAAGACCCAGACCATAGGTGTCGCAGGAATTGAAAGTGTGTGTGTGGAGGGGGGGGGGCAACAAAAAGTTTCAGGTTTAAGCCCCATTTTCAATGCCTATATTATGTCTGAACCCCTCTAATATTTCTTATATACATAAGAAATTATTCACAGTCCCAAGCCTTATGCTTTAGTATTGTAGTAC